>NC_041380.1:397658773-397714250 GCF_002162155.2 Triticum dicoccoides
GGTATTACTTACCTTTGTTCTCCTCGAGCTGCCTCTTGGCAAGGCTGAGCTCTTTCTCGGACCCCTCGAGGTCCTGCTTCCGTGCGACGACCTCTGCAGTCAATGCAGCAGAGGCCAGCAGCGAAGCCTGCATACGCATAGAGACATACTTATATTAGACTCCTGTAGATATTATTTGATCCTCTATTCGGCTTTTATTTGTGAACACCAAACAGAGCATCAGGGGCTACTATCTATGCGGTAATATTTTCCCTATATTTTAAATACTTACCTCAAAGCCTATTAGAAGTCTGGCACAAGCTTCAGTCAGCCCGCTCCTGGCGGACTGAACCTTCTTGATCACCGCACTCATAATAGTGCGGTGCTCTTCGTTGATGGAAGCGCCGCGAAGCGCTCCCAGCAGGTTGTACGGTGCCTCCCAATGGACAGAGGTCACCGGCACGGGCATCTTACCCCTTTTGGAAGGGGGCCGCCTGCCCGAGTCAGGAACCATTGGAGGTTCTGGCGCGGTGTTCGGCTGAGAACCGAACTTGGAGCCCCCAGGAGCCTTGCTCCCTTTGCTCCTCGAGTCTGGAAGGTCGCCTTGAGGCGCCTCCGGGACTGTCTCCCCCCGGCCCGGTGCCGCTTGAGATAATACCTCGGCGTTGTCCATAGGGCAAGGGGAGGAGGCGGTCGGAAGTGGATCGCTATCCATATCCGACGAATCCAAGGAGCCGTCCGAGGAGGATACATCGATATGGGTTTGGGGAGGTCTGCATAATCATATTCGGCATTAAGGGAAGCAGTGCGACAAAGGTATGCTATGAGTTACTCTGGTATCCGAATACTTACAACTTCGCCAGGGGCTTGGCCCTGAGCAGCCACTCGTCTTCGCCTTCGGGGGTGGTGGTTGAGTAGTCCGGAAGGAGAGTCCTTCCCTTCTTGGACTCTTCGGCCTCCTCGGTTGGGGAGGCCTTCCTTTTCTTGTCTCCCCGGCTGGAGGGGGAGCATCTTCATCATCCTCCTCCTCATCTTCATGAGAGGAGTGCGTGGCGGAGTTATCGGACTATGAGTTCGATACCACCTGGCGCCGGGAACTCTTGCGGGTTCCCTTGGCCTTCTTCTTAGTCTTCTCTGGCACCTTATAAGGAGCCGGAGTCAGCATCTCTGTCAGGAGAGCGTCCGCAGTGCCTTTGGGCAGAGGGGCCGGACAGTCAATCTGCTCCGATGCCTGCACCCAGTCCTGTCAAAGGCATGGGAGCTCAGACCCCGCACATTGTTAAGTTATAGGAAATAAATATCCTACCAGATGTACATAACTTACCAGATTTGCAGGGCGCTTCGCGCTTAGCCTACGGTCCTCGGCGAGAGAGGGAGGGACCTCGGCGCCCTTGAACAGCACCCTCCAGACGTATTTGTGCGTCGTGTCGAAGAGCTCGCTTAGAGTCTGGTGCCGGGCCGGGTCGAAATCCCATAAGTTAAAATCCCATTGTTGACACGGGAGGATCCGGCAGAAGAGCATGACCTGGACTATGTTGACAAGCTTAAGTTTCTTGCTTGTCATGTTCCAGATACACTTTTGGAGTCCGTCCAGCTCCACCGATGAACCCCAGGACAGGCCCTTCTCCTTCTAGGAAGTGAGCCGCGTGGGGATTCCGGATCGAAACTAGGGGGCTACCACCCAGTTGGTGTCGCGTGGCTCGGTGATGTAGAACCACCCCGATTGCCACCCATTTATGGTCTCCACGAAGGAGCCCTCGAGCCATGTAACGTTGGGCATCTTGCCCACCATGGCTCCGCCACATTCCGCTTGTTGGCCGCCCACCACCTTCGGCTTGATATTGAAGGTCTTCAGCCACATGCCGAAGTGGGGCCGGATGCGGAGGAAGGCCTCGCACACGACGATGAACACCGAGATGTTGAGGATGAAGTTCGGGGCCAGATCATGAAAGTCCAGCCCATAGTAGAACATGAGGCCGCGGACAAATGGATGGAGGGGATACCCCAGTCAGCGGACGAAGTGGTGGAGGAAGACCACCCTCTCATGAGGTTCTGGGGTAGGGATGACCTGCCCCGTGGCTGGCAGCCGGTGCGCGATATCCGCGGCTAAGTATCCGGCTCCGCGTAACTTTTTGATGTTCCCCTCCGTGACGGAGGAGGCCATCCACTTGCCTCCCGCTCCAGACATGTTTGGTGAGAGTTGAGGAGGAGGATGCGGACTTGGGCGCTGGAGCTCGAGTGCGCGAGAATGGATGAGTAAGGAAGAAGGCGTGGGTAGAAAAAAGGTGAGATCTTATCCCTTTATAAGGGCGAACTAAACTATGCGCCTCCACTAGCCTGGTCAAACTCGCTTGTCCACCAAGCGCCGTAACTGATGGCGCGGTTGGGTTACCCACGTCCATATTGATGAGAATCCCGTAATAAGGGGAGCACGATCTCTGCTTTGATAAGACGTGTCAAGAAACCGCCTCGCCTTATGTGCAGGGCTGGTTAAAGAAAAACGGTTCAAATAATTACCGGGCCATGGCGTGATGTCATGCTGCCAAAACATGTCAGCATATTAGATTTGTGGAAATATTATTCTCTCTACAGTGGTGTGTGGAACTTATTTTGCAGGGTCAGACACTATCCTTGTATTCAAATTCTTCCGTGGTGTATTCGGAGGAGGAACCCGCCTTGCAATGCCGAAGACAACACTGTGCGCCGGACTCATCGTCATTGAAGCCTGGTTCAGGGGCTACTGAGGGAGTCCTGGATTAGGGGGTCTCCGGACAGCCGGACTATATCCTTTGGTCGGACTGTTGGACTATGAAGATACAAGATTGAAGACTTCGTCCCATGTCCGGATGGGACTCTACTTGGCGTGGAAGGCAAGCTAGGCAATACGGATATGTATATCTCCTCCTTTGTAACCGACCTCGTGTGACCCTAGCCCCCTCCAGTGTCTATAGAAGCCGGAGGGTTTTAGTCCATATGACAACATATAATCATACCATAGGCTAGCTTTTAGGGTTTAGCCTCTCCGATGTCGTGGTAGATCAACTCTTGTACTACTCATATTATCAAGAATAATCAAGCAGGACGTAGGGTTTTACCTCCATCAAGAGGGCCCGAACCTGGGTAAAACATCGTGTCCCCTGCCTCCTGTTACCATCCGCCTTAGACGCACAGTTCGGGACCCCCTACCCGAGATCCACCCGTTTTGACACTGACAGCGGCGCTGACCGTTTCGGGTAGGAAGCGCGCGCGGGCGATGGAGGGGCTTTGGGTGGGCCAGGCTGGTCAGGAGCGGGCGTGGCAGCTGTCCCACCTGTCCCGACCGGACGCCCGGGAACGAGAGGATGCACCGACTCTCGCGGCTAAATCGTACACTACACACCATCTCTCTGTAGGAGTAGGTCGATGTGTCGCTCTCTCTAAGACTACCCACAGTGGGAGTAACATAGGTGGTAACATCACACTTATCTAGGCAAAATAGATGATGTGGCATATAATAAATGAAGAAAGAGAGGCATGTGGTAACATATCTAGTTACTGTAACATCACACATATCTAGAAAAGACGAGTCTACAACATAATAAATGCAGTGATGCATGACACAATACATATGTTACTACCCACCGTGGAGGTAGTAACATAGACTAGTAACATATGCATGTTACTACTCTAAGTTACAACCCACTGCGACTAGTCTAACACACACATGATGTTACACACACACACACACACACCGAGGTAAAATGAGTCTATATCTCAATTAATGAAGACTTTCATGTTACCATCCATATGTTACTACCTACTATGAAAGTAGTAACATAGACTAGTAGCATATGCATGTTACTAGTCCAAGTTAGTCACCACTATGACCAGCCTAGCAATGTAACCAAACGCTCCTTACTGTGCCTTGTTATCTCCCCCGGAAACCCAATGCATGGAGCGCGACTACGCGTTGATGTATGCGAGTTAATATGTGGCCCTGCATGGTAGCTAAAACGACATCTCTTAGTTGTTGTGATTAATTTTTGCATTTAGAGATAGAAACCAAACGCTCCTTACTGTGCCTTGTTATCTCCCCCGGAAACCCAATGCATGGAGCGCGACTATGCATTGATGCATGCGAGTTAATATGTGGCCCTGCATGGTAGCTCCTTACTGTGCCTTGTTATCTCCCCCGGAAACCCAATGGATGGAGCGCGACTACGCGTTGATGCATGCGAGTTAATATGTGGCCCTGCATGGTAGCTAAAACGACATCTCTTAGTTGTTGTGATTAATTTTTGCATTTAGAGATAGAAATCAGGGCTTTGATTGGAGGAAGGACCGGTCAAGTTTCTCCTTCTCCTCCAATCTGCTCGCACCTCATTTCAAAAAAATCTGCTTGCACCTTGGTCCCGCTGCACCTTCTAATGTGACTTATTACGCCTAGATGGATGGAGTAGTACGAGATACGGTGTCACACTTACTTAGGTCAAATACAAGTGCCCAAAATTATGTGCATGTTATAATAAGGATTCACTTAAAATAGTACGTGAGCGAACAGAGGGATCAATTGGACAGTGTTCACGAGCAGTAGCGAGATGTGTGAGGTAAGATACACCGCTGACGCTTTTAATTTTTCTTATTAATTTGTTTGTTTCACCCTCTGACTGGTGGGACACAACATGTGGAGAAAAGTAAGGTGACTAAGGCTGCATTATTTTTGTACTACCAACTGCTTTAAATCCCAAAAGACCTTACCACCAAAGCCACATGACACGATTATGATTTAAATCCCAATGACTCCCACGCAAAAAATATGGCATGCTTGTCACACGAATGCATGAATGTATTAAAGGTTATTTTCCTCTCGTTAAACATAACGTGGGGGTGGTGTAGCTGGTTAGCCTGTTCGCTCATCAAACTTCAGGTCTCGGTTTCGATAACTACACTTGAGCATAATTTTGTTTTTGTTCGACTTCTTTCTTCCACCCAATGACAGGTAGGTCCCACATGACAGAGAGAGAAAGTGAACTGGGGCGGTGCCATGAGAATTCTTTGACTGGTCAAAATGGATGGATACTGAGCTATACGATCTCGTAGTGACCGTATAATCACCTCATCACGTATACGCTACAGCCTCAACGCTTGTTTTCTAGGGTTTGCACTCTTCACACTCTCTTCAGTATATATATACACGCTGGAGCCTCAACGCTTGTAGTTGCTCTCTTCAAACTCTCTCACCCTCTCCAGATCTAAACAAGACTTGGTTGGCCTCTTTCTCTCCCCTCACTGCTGGTCAAAGAGCCGGCAGGATCCGTCCGCTGGGAAGGGAAGGAGGCTTAACGTTGTCGCTGTCGGCGAGGGAGGGAATCCACTACCGGCGCAGCTATTCTCTTTCACCCAGCGGCGGTGCGGGAGGGCCTCCGACCCCTTCTTCCTCGCTGCCGTACATAGTGTGGGCCGAACGGCCTCCGGTCGCCCACCGAACCACACCCCAAGAACCTTAAGGTATAATTTACTTATTCCACATGCATCGCTCAAGCTGCATGTGGGCTTTTTCCGCTTCTGCACTAGAATCTAGGTGTTGGATCAAACAAGAAAGTAGTGGGGAAAGTTGTATAGCGTGAATATAGGACGTGGTTCAAAGAGGAAAGGAAGGGGAAGTACTAATACAGACTGGCTATCTAGCACCTACGTTGGTCGAAAAGGGGAAACAATGACGAACGCAGTACGCACATCTGTAACGAACTAATCTTTTGTTTTGGGGGACAAGGCTATAGAGTTTGAGCGGGACTAGATTTGCTGCGCTCACATAGGGAAAGGTGTCTAAAGATAACAAAACTGGGACCAACACAAATATGCTCCTTGGTTGTTTTTGTTCTTTGTTGCAACAGACTGTGCATCACCCCTTCATACCTCGGTAGATGCACATGGTGCTGGTGCGTCCACTGTCCCGTGCAACTTTTTAGTTGTTGTTAATCTAAGGCCCTGTTTGGTTAAAAACTCCCTAGTCCCTACCTTCTTGGTTCCAAGGACTAAACATGGACTAGAGGTTGTTAAATGCCATGCTAAAAGACCATTTTACCCCTAGTAATGAATTAATAGAGACAAGTTGCGATGCGGGGTACGGGCAACTATTGGAAAAAGTCCCCAAAAGACTCTCCCTTGGGGTCTTCTTTCTTTAGTCCCTAAAATCCCTCCTGTTTGGTTTAGATGGGACTGACATGGACTTTTTTAGTCGCTACACCAAAATGTCCCTGTAAATAAACACCCTCTAATAATGCCGCTGGAAAATTGATGCAATGCCACAGTTAAAAGCAAATTACATGTTTAACAAATTTTATTGTTAATATAATCTCTATGTTAATATTAATCAATGCCGCCGTTTGAGAAATGCTACTGTCTTGCTTTCTTTCCCATTTAGATAAATTCGATGCTTCTTTTTGTTGCCTTCTTTGTCATCCACCGTTATTGAGTGATACGTCTCCAACGTATCTATAATTTTTGATTGCTCCATGCTATATTATCTACTGTTTTGAATGTTTATGGGCTTTATTATGCACTTTTATATCATTTTTGGGACTAACCTATTAACCCAGAGCCCAATGCCAGTTTCTGTTTTTACCTTGTTTTAGGGTTTCGAAGAAAAGGAAAATCAAACGGAGTCCAATTGACCTGAAACTTCACAGAACTCATTTTTGGAAGGAAAGAAGTCCAGAAGACTTGGAGTGCACGTCGGGGGACCTACGAGGAGGCCACGAGGCAGGGGGCGCGCCCACCCCCCTGGGCGCGCCCTCCACCCTCGTGGGCCCCTCGGGCCCCCCTGACGTACTTCTTCCGCCTATATATCTCCATATACCCTAAAAACATCTGTGAACACAATAGATCGGGAGTTCCGCCGCCAGAAGCCTCCGTAGCCACCGAAAACCAATCTAGACCCATTCCGGCACCCTGCCGGAGGGGGCAATCCTTCTCCGGTGTCCATCTTTATCATCCCGGTGCTCTCCATGACGAGGAGGGAGTAGTTCTCCCTCGGGGCTGAGGGTATGTACCAGTAGCTATGTGTTTGATCTCTCTCTCTCTCTCTCTCTCGTGTTCTTGAGGTGATATGATCTTGATGTATCGCGAGCTTTGCTATTATAGTTGGATCCTATGATGTTTTCTCCCCCCTCTACTCTCTTGTAATGAATTGAGTTTCCCCTTTGAAGTTATCTTATCGGATTGAGTCTTTAAAGATTTGAGAACACTTGATGTATGTCTTGCCGTGCATATCTGTGGTGACAATGAGATACCATGTGATTCACTTGATGTATGTTTTGGTGATCAACTTGCGGGTTCCGCCCATGAACCTATGCATAGGGGTTGGCACACATTTTCGTCATGATTCTCCGGTAGAAACTTTGGGGCACTCTTTGAGGTTCTATGTGTTGGTTGAATAGATGAATCTGAGATTGTGTGACGTATATCGTATAATCATGCCCACGGATACTTGAGGTGACATTGGAGTATCTAGGTGACATTAGGGGTTTGGTTGATTTGTGTCTTAAGGTGTTATTCTAGTACGAACTCTAGGGCTGTTTGTGACTGACGGTGTCCTGGACTAGGGGGTACTCACCACGTCGTCTCCCGATCTGTTAGATTGGGCCGAGGACCCCCATGGCCGTATACTAATGGGCCAGTTCGGACAGCTGCCACATACATGAAAGATTCCACAAGACTTGGTGATCAAGACAAGGACTCCTCCCCACCGGCGTATTCGGCTAGGACTCTTGTTATCCTAGGCCTCTGGTGCATTATATAAGCCGAGGCCAGGCTAGTCGATATATCATATACAACAATCATACCATAGGCTAGCTTCTAGGGTTTAGCCTCTACGATCTCGTGGTAGATCAACTCTTATATTACTCATATCATCAATATCGATCAAGTAGGACGTAGGGTTTTACCTCCATCAAGAGGGCCCGAACCTGGGTAAAACATCATGTCCCCTGCCTCCTGTTACCACCCACCTTAGACGCACAGTTCGGGACCCCCTACCCGAGATCCACCGGTTTTGACACCGACATTGATGCTTTCATTGAGAGTTTTGCTGTGTGTTCGGCAAAAGGTTGATGGCTCGCGTGCAAATCAACTGCGACTTCGGCATCTTCGTCACTAGATCGACTGGTCACCTTGGTTTGACCAAGGACTGCGCCCTACCTCCGATCATCATGTTCGGATGACGGCCTTTATAAACATCAACTCCGATCTCTATCAAGATCATGGAGAAATCATCCAGGGAGCCCGGGGGCTCAACGTCAACATTGCCCTCGGGCGACCATGCTGTTTTTCTGGACAGCAAACTTGTGTCCGCCGCCACCACCTCCTCAAGTATCTTTTTAACGATCGCTTTGGTGGAATTGTGCGGAATTGAGTCTACAACAACCCTGTAAAATTTCGTCAAGTTCCGATGGAGGAATCTATGGCAATCCACGATATACCGGAGCCTTGTCAAATCTGGACAGGAATATGGATGAGTTTAGGGCGTGGTGTCCAGCTTCTATCTCGGACGTCCTTTGGAAGATCCAACCGTTGATCGGCTGCGGAATTCCTATATCTACCATCTCTCAAAATTTCAGCTCGATCCGACCGTCCAAACTCCGGGAACCTTCCGATTAGTGCATCACTTTTCAGATCTGTTTTCTGCGCGAAAACGAATCCGCCCGAGTTCGTCTTTTTTATGAACGGGATTTCGAACATCCCTTTTGAAAGAAGTTTTGTATGGGGTATTGTGTTTTGTTCCCGAACACGTCCCACTAAATTTAAAATCTTTTGAACATGATTTTCAACATCATGCTGGTGTCAAACCAGTTCGGCAATATTGTTCCATGGCTGCCGACCTGCGCTAGACACGTCGTCACTTTGTTGAGCCGAGCTCAACTTCTTCGGATCATCATCTCAGAAAGCCGAACAAGAGTCCGGCATCGCGAAGGATAAATCATCACCAACATCGCCGCCCCACGGATTACACGGAGCGGGCATACCGGCATCGCCGCACGGTCGCTTCATCAAGCCGGCATCGACCACGTCACGACCTGCATCGGCAGGGCCGCACTATTGCTTCTTCAATCTGGTGTCCATCACGCCGACCTACTTCGAATCATCGGCTGACATCGAGGCTTCGACATCGAGGCTGGACCGGGGGCTTCGCCATCTCTTCATCAACCTACTCCGGACATTTCGGCGTCACTAGCCGACCAGCTCCGACATGTTAGCTGGACCGAGGGCTTTGCCTCGGTGAGCCAACCTTTGCCAGCATTGCCATGACGTCATTTTATCGCCCATCAGGTAATGGGTGTGCGGATCGAGTCCCAATTTTGAGAATAACCTTCCTTCGGATTGCTACAACAAATAAACCAGGTGCTATTAATCCCAGTATTTTTTGCTTGTTTGGGTTCATTTTTCCCAAGGAATTATTACTCTGGTTTGTCCATCATATGTACACAGGTCTATCAAATGGTGGCCGCATTAACGACAGTCGCATGGTGGTTCGGTCAGTTTCCGTACATAGTCCGGCGAACGCCGCATCCGGAGCTCGGACCGACCTGTGAATTCAGACTTTGCCACGCCTTTACCGCATCACGCCGACGCCCTACATCGACATTGACTTCGACGCCAGGCCATATTTATTTTATTACTCACTTTGCATAAATTATTTATTATGCAACGATTTTTTTTAATTATCATTATTACTATTATCTCTGGTTTGCACTATTTTTTGTGCACAGGAAAATGATCCGGGGACTTCGGCGTCACTCTGCCGCTCTACATTGACCGTGCTATGTCACCACTTCGGCGTGTCGAGCTCTCCGCTCCGCCACCTCGAGACCGGCTTGGGGGATGGAACCTTGTCTCGCATCAAGCTCGGACCGCGTCATCAATACCGAACACATTAACCAGCTAAGTCGCTTTCATGCTCAAAGCTTTAATTTCTAACTTGTGTTCGGTTCGACCAAGCATTATACATTTTTGGAAAAAAGTTGCTTGTAAAAAATTTCCTTGTCCAAACTTTGTTTGTGACGCATAAATTCAAATACCCAGTTCATTTGGGGGCTTCCTTCATGAAGCTTTTCCTCTTGCATATGATTATACTTGTATGACTTTGTTCCTTGTTCGTGTATTACGCCACAATATGCACCATATTGACTTAAGCGATTTGCAAGCTGGGTTGCCTCGCTCCTGTGTTTACCCCTATGTTCCCGATTGTTTGGCTAGGGAGTAAAGGGAGCACCTCTGCGATTTTCACGATCGGGTCATCCGAGCTGGACCTCAGACTGGGTGAAGCCGAAAGCTAGTGCTCTTATAGTTTTCAATGATGGTCGGCACACAACGGAACTCATGAGTACAAAAAATTTATTGCACAAGTCTCATAATAACAATGAGCACCGAAGAAAGGTATCGGTGGGGGTACTATTTTTCTTCGAAGATGCTTCTTACACTTCGCAGTAATATAGCATAAGTTCCCTGAGCGCGCTTTGTCTGTTACAGCCTTATGGCCTGATTGCCTGGTTATTGGAAACACTGTCGATATTCTCGACAGATGGAGTACATAACACTTTTCGGTCCTTGACCGAAGAGGGAGAAGTCGACGGTCGGTTAAGACATGTTTAAAGTTCGGTTGAACATAGATATGATATAAGTACTTCAGTACATACAATCATTATACATAAAATTCTTACCCAAGTCACTTGGGGGCTCTTAAAATTTATATATGAGCTGTAAATGTGTTTTCTTCTTGGTCATTGTCAAAACACGATAGAAGCATAATTTTTCTTTCTCTTCCAATTTTTGGATTGACACCGAACACTTGATCTTGTTCATACGTCATGTTTTTACTTACGTTTTTTTGGTTTTCCAAGCTTTTTGGCACTTTTAAACTATTTGTGTGTTTCCAGCACAAGTCTCACAGTGCAATGCCGAACACCTTTATAGATTGGGAAAAAACATTCTCGGATCTCACTACATATGCATTGGTTTCGAATTGTGTCTTCAGTCAATAGTTGGGTTGCCCGGCTCCTGCGCTTGCCTCCTACGTTCTGCTTTGTTCGGCTAGGTGTGCAAAGGGAGAACCACTGCGATCGTGCTTCTAGCTCACATGGTTAAGCACCTCAGTGGAGAAAGCCGAAAACTGACTGTCACAATAAGCCTAAACTGGTCAGCAATCCGATGACGGTGTTAAATGACGGGCCATTCATAATAATGGCCGAAGTGTTTACGGCTTGACCTCGACTGGCGCCGAACACTACCGGGGGCTGTTAACTAGCCTCCCAAACTAAATCCTCGATATTTTGCTCTTACATTAGAGCTGAGGTTTCATGATCATGCTTAGCATGACAACCCAAAAAAAGGAACCGATAGCGGGACTATTTTCTTTGGAAGACATTTCTTATGTCAAAACAGTAATATAACATATCTCTCTGTGTACCTTTGTTTATAAAACCGTATGGCCAGATTGCCTTGTTCGTCGTAAATCTTTGCCCTCATAAAGGCTTTATAAAGTAGGACAAACACTCCTCGGCTACTGGCCGAGGAGGTGGAAGCCGATGGTCGGTCAACAAAGTTTTGTACAATGCGGATCCGAGCATTAATGACGTAAAGTACTTGGATACATAGAGTCATTACACATAATTTGTGATTTTACTATGGATATCAATCCTTAATTCGGCCACCCGTGCCCGCATTAAGGCTCGGGGGCTACTGGGCTTCGAGCTTATTATTTACAAATATTAAAGGGGCACATCGATCGCCTAATCTGGTGTTGCCACCCGACCAGTGTCTCGGGGGCTACTGCATTGGCAATCCATTGCAGAAAATTTAAGTGCAATATAGTGTTCGAGGAGGTTATGATCCTCAGGTTGGTCGGCCGCACCCAACCTGAGTCTCGAGGACTCTGCACACCATTTTTTGTCCCGAAGTATTCTACCGAGCTAGGAGTTGGTCCTTAGACCGATTTTGCAAATCAGCCTGAGTCTCAGCGGCTACTGGGATCAGCGGTTTTAGGTCATCCTTCAAGTGCATCTTGGGTTTTAGACCGATACACACCTTGAGGGCTATTGGCTATATATCTCGGCAGAGAATAAATTGCATCAATAAAAAATATTGACAAAAAATCGGCCCATAGTCGGGGTGGTGCACAACATCGGAAGCAGTCCAGCATAAAGCTCGAGCGCTAGTGGCTAGCTCCATAGAGGGCATTTCCGGCATTAAGCTCGGCTAAACTCCTTCAACTTTTTTGAACCAAGGTGATCTATGACACCTCGGATACAGTCCAGCATTGGAGCTTGGACACGGTCCGGCATTGAAGCTCGGATACATTCCGGCGTTGGAGCCCGGATGCAGTTTGGCGTTGGAGCTCGGCTGTAACAATACTCTTATGCAATCCGGCATTGGAGCTCGGAAGCAGCCCGACATTGGTGCTCGGCTGCAAAAGATACCTCGAATGCAGTCTGGTGTTAGAGCTCGGATGCAAGAGGACACTGCCTCCCGGGAACAACTTCAAACCCGAGGTGTGGCATCAAAATAACAAGGCATTGATAAAGGCCGGAAACTTAAAGGGGCTCCTCGGATACCTGACGTATAAACTCATTGAATGCATTTCGGCGATCCTCATGATCGAAGATGAGAAGATTTGTTGAAACAGTTTTCAAGACCGACAACCGAAGATGAAGAACAGTTCGGAAGAATTGCGTCCCTAACTTGAAGACCGGTTCAGGGGGCTACTGACGGTGTCCTGGACTAGGGGGTACTCACCATGTCATCTCCTGATCTATTAGATTGGGTCGAGGACCCCCATGGTCGTATACTCATGGGCCAGTTTGGACAGCTGCCGCATACATGGAAGATTCCACAAGACTTGGTGAGCAAGACAAGGACTCCTGCCCACCGGCGTATTCGGCTAGGACTCTTGTTATCCTAGGCCTCTGGTGCATTATATAAGCCGAGGCCAGGCTAGTCGATATATCATATACAACAATCATACCATAGGCTAGTTTCTAGGGTTTAGCCTCTACGATCTCGTGGTAGATCAACTCTTGTAATACTCATATCATCAATATCAATCAAGCAGGACGTAGGGTTTTACCTCCGTCAAGAGGGCCCGAACCTGGGTAAAACATCGTGTCCCCTGCCTCCTGTTACCACCTGCCTTAGATGCACAGTTCGGGACCCCCTACCTGAGATCCACCGGTTTTGACACCGACAGTGACACTTATAGGAATAGCCCAACAGATTGATTGGAAAGAATAACTTTGAGGTGGTTTGGTATCCTACCATAATCTCTTCGTTCGTTCTCCGCTATTAGTGACTTTGGAGTGACTCTTTGTTGCATGTTGAGGGATAGTTATATGATCCAATTATGTTGTTATTGTTGAGGGAACTTGGAGTAGCGAAAGTATGAACCCTAGGCCTTATTTCCACGCATTGCAATACCGTTTACGCTCACTTTTATCATTAGTTACCTTGCTGTTTTTATAATTTCAGATTACAAATACCTTTATCTACTATCCATACACCACTGGTATCACCCTCTCTTCGCCGAACTAGTGCACCTATACAATTTACCATTGTATTGGGTGTGTTGGGGACACAAGAGACTCTTTGTTATTTGGTTGCAGGGTTGCTTGAGAGAGACCATCTTCATCCTACGCCTCCCATGGATTGATAAACCTTAGGTCATCCACTTGAGGGAAATTTGCTACTGTCCTACAAACCTCTGCACTTGGAGGCCCAACAACATCTACAAGAAGAAGGTTGTGTAGTAGACATCATTGACCACTAGTTGTTTCGTTTGCACCTCTGTGTAAACAGGGTTATCTACTTCACCTGGTTGCTACTGTGACCTTTTGTTGCACTGCACAAAACACTTTTGTTTTAAGAGTGTTTTGTGCAGTTCAAGCAAAATTTTACACCAACAACGTTGCTTGATTGCTTGATCTTAGTGGAACTGCACAAGAGGAGATCTTACTTCCTATCCGTGTTGGAAAATTTGGTTCAGATCTTCTTCCTGTGAGTTGTTTGAATTCCGCATCATGAGAGGTTAGTACTAGCCTTCTTTCACATGATTGCAGTGTGCTTTCATATGTTGTGCTACTTGTACACTAATGTTGCTTGATTTTAGGGAACTGCACAAATGGAGACAAGACTTCCAATCTGTATGTGCACCGTAATATCCCATTGAGGTAAGATAAGGATATTTCACAACTGTTGGCCTGTATTTTTCCACTTTCATCTGAAAATTAATGTCGTTGTTTAGTGTTATACTTGTGCTCCCTAATTGACATGCCAAATCTTACATTGAAGGCGAAGCTTCTATGTTATTGAACCAAGTGATGAAGGGGAAGAACAAGCACAAAAATCAACTCCCGGTGCTGCAATGAACACTGGAACTGTGATGACACAAGTAATGATATAGTTTTGCATCTTAATTTATTGCTATGGCTGGAACGAGCAATTGTTTTGCCACTGATTTGATGCCACTCTTAATGTAATATGTAATTATCTCTACTTGTGCAAACAGGGATCTTCTTTGAAGATACCATATGTTTTAGTGGAACTGCACAAGAAGATGTTGGAAACATTAAACTAATTTAGGAGTATATAGTAAGCATGGCAACCACAGTAGATAATAACAAATGGTTCCGGAGAAGTGCTTGATCTGTATGCTCTACACAATAAGCCTCCTGACAATGGCTGGTACTCGCCCACGGATTTCATCCATATGATTGAGCTTTGTCATCTCTATTGGTGTTGTGCTACTGTTTAGATACTGTCATGAGAAAGTGGTATTGTCCTTGAGAAGTGCTTCATCTGTGTTGTTTTAAATATTTCCTTTCCTTTTTTCGAGCAAACAGGGATGCTAGCATTTCGTTGTTCTCTTGTCTTTGCACAACAGGATCATCCTCCTCTGAAGAAGAATATGGAGTACTTGAAGTGTGTAGTTCCGATCATGCCAGGATAAAGAAGCCAAGCCTCTCTTCTTAAGAAGGGAGCAGTTGAAGGATGGTTACATTATTGCCCACAAGAACAAACTAACTTCAGCTCAGAAGGACTCACGGATCTCCATCTTTGTTGCTGTGATGGCCAGAACAATGTTGTTTTACGATTCCTTCCAGTGAGTTCCATTTTTTAAATGTGTGATCTACATGGATCATGTAGCTTGACTGTTTAAACTGTCAATTCATAGTACAATTTGCTTTATACTAATCACTTTTTTGTATTTATGCAAACATGGGTGCTCAGCTTGATATCAATGGGAACTGCACAAAATGTTCACGAATACATCGAATATTCTCGAATCATTCATTTCCACCACAAGAAAGGAGGTGTCGATATGTTCAAGGCGTTGCAACATATAAAGGCGAAATCATACCAGATATGCACCAATTTGGTTGATTTTGGTGGAACTGCACAAAAAGAACAACTGGTTTATTTAGCACGAGGTGCCATGTCAATGTCCGAACTGATGGCAAACCCTGCCCATTCCACAATCGCAGGCATTTGATATTTTGGAATGGGAAAACCTTGTCAAAGTTTGCTCATTAATGTTTGCAAAATAACACACATTTGACATTTTGGATTGGGACAACCTTGTCAAACTTTGCTTATTGATGTTAGCAAGAAGACGTTTGATATTTTTGAATGGGACGCCCTTTGCTGTTAGCAGCATCGATCGATTTTTCTTTATTCTTTAGTTGTGAAGTAAATATTGGCTCTGACATGTGAAACGCTGAGATGCATATTCATCGATTGTTTTCAATGTTCTCTATGAATTGCCAGGCCTGTGTGTTGATTGCAATGTACAAGAACGCTAAATTTTGTACTCCCTCTGTTCATTTTTACTTCGCATATTAGATTTCTTTCAAGTTAGTTGATTTTACATTGTGAATGTTGATACTTTTTTATATAAATTGGTCAAAGTAGAGATACTTTGACTTCAGACAAAACTTATATGCAGAGTAAAAAGGACCGGAGGGAGTACATGTGAAACTGCTGCAAACGAGGTGATCACCCTGGGAATAATGCTAGTACGTATTGTTTTACATGTTCATCCAATGCCAGTTATATAAGAATTCAAACAAACCAAACTAAATTCATTCATACACTGCCGGATTTCATATAGACATGCCGGATTTCATTACATTTCATACATTCTTCAACTAAAAAGGGGTTCGCTGGAGGTATAATTAATTAACCATAGCACCCGTGTTCGGCTGAGCCGGACATAAGCTTCTTCTCCAGCGGACTGAGCTTCAGTGACATAACAGCAGGTGCAGTGGCGTCACTTACATGTGGGCCAGCTGCCTCTTGGGCCCACATGCCAGTGACCCAACTACACATGCAGTTACGTAACTGAAGCAGCGTCCTTCTCCAACATAGCTCTCCGACTCCATGTTGCCGCCAAGAAGCTAATCGGCCGTCAATGGTCCACACGCCTAGCTTGGCTTCAACCAGAGGGTAGCAGCAGTGGCTTTACTTGGACCCGAGCGACGGCGACCTACTGTGTTCTACTCTTCATTGTTTTCTGCATGGCGCGGCCTTGCTGGCAGCGGGGTGGGGCCTCGACGGAGCCGGCGATGTCCTCTATCTCGTTGCCGGCGGGGCGGCGCCTCGGCAGAGCGGGGGAAACCCCCTCATTGCCGGCAGGGTGGCGCCTCGGTTGAGCCGGCGATGTACTCTGCCTCGTTGTTGGCGGGGCGGGGCCTCGGCGGAGCCGGCGGTGTCCTCTGCCTCATTGTTGGCGCCGCGGGGCCTCGGCAGAGCAGGGCCTTGTTTATGCCAGCGGAGCGGGGTCTTGTCAGAACTGGCATTGTCCTCTACCTCGTCCTCGGTCTTGCCAAACAGCGCCTCGCCCGCTTCATCGCCCTCTTTATAGGTGGCCGCAGCCTCAGCCACCCGCATGCGGTACTGCCAGCGCTTGAGGCGGCCCTCACGGGCGGAGCGGTACGAGTCAAGCAGCGCCTCCTGCTCCGGCCGCTCCACGGTGATCTGCTCCTCCGCCTGCAGGTGCTCCTGGAGGAGATGATGGTTGTAGGTGGCGTCGGCCTGTGCCTCCCGGAACTTCTCCTCACACTTCTGCGTCACCGTGTTCATGTATTGGGCATGGGCCTCACCGATGGTCATGGTGCAATGCACCGGCGAGGATGGCGTGAAGGAGGGGGTTGGTGCCGGATCGTCGACTACCATGTTCTCCATTGGGACGTCATCGTCCTCCGGCTGCCTGCCGGCCAGGCAGTCAGTAGCAATGGCTGCCATCTCCTTGTGGTCCGTTGTCTACCCGTCCCGAAGAGCGCTGGAGCGCGAGGAAGCCACGGTGGGCAGTAGTGGTGTGGACATGATAAAGGGAACGAAGGCGGATGACTGCGGCTAAGGCCGGCACAATAGTTTATATAGCAATGGTGGGCAGCGGAGGGACAGACGTGTGGCGCCGGAGTAGCCGCCTCAATAACCACGTATCATTAATGTGGGCGGCAGACGGACGGACGGATGACACTTGTGTCGTTTGAAGGCGGAGCAATCGCCTGCACCGGGAAGCGGGGCGGGCGGTGCTGACCGTTTCGGGCGGAAAGCGTGTGCGGGCGTGGGAGGCGGTCTGGGTAGGCCAGGGTCGTCAGACTCTTGGTTGGCAGCGGGTCGGTCCAGCAGCCGGACATGCTGGCTCGCCAGTGAGCTCGCCGAGCTAAGCGACGGCGATCAGACGATGGACGTAGCTTCCGACCAAGAGCCGGCGCCACTGTCCAAGCCGGTTCATGCCGTGTTCACCATAGAGTAGGTGCGGCCCACTTCGACACCCTAATGGTGGAAGAGCTACCAGCGTAGGAGGACTTTTGCTGCAACCTCCGTCTTCTCAACGAGCACCGGTGAATAAGCGAACGACAATGCCGTCGCAGACATGTGGCCCTATGATCCCGGCTTCCCGAATGAGCAACGGGCGCTCTATTAGACCATCCGTAGGGCACGTGAGGCCCTCTCTGTCGTCCTTCGAGTTGTTGTGCTCGCCGTGGCGCCGTTGTCTCGCGTTGTCAACATGGTCAATGGCATGAGGAATGAGGAGATGACTTTACTTGGAGAGGATGACAGTGGGGACGCACCAGGGCCATAGACGCACGTACGCAAGTGCCTCCTTATTATATACAACTATAATATTTTTTGCTTCCTCCTGGTTTCCTGACATCATGGTCCGACACCATTGTCAACCTATGTAGTCAATAAATGATAGAATTGCACAAGGAGCGGCCGACAGTTGGGACCAAGCAGCTCGAGCAGTATTTGTCTTTTTGAGGTGTGAGCACTGCAGAATTTTTCTTGAGCGATGTTTTCGTTGTCGATAATCCTACATCTACGTAACGCACTACAAAGACTTACGAAAGCTTCCTAACTAAAACTATCGGGCCCCCTGATTTTAACGGGGTGGGCCCTTGCTGCACCTATCCAGCCAATCCCACCTCACCATGTTCCCTTTTACGTAAAATATTTATGTAACCTTACCTAGGTCTAGCATTACTCTTTCGTTGTTGTTCAGAGGAGAGCAGGGTATTAACTGGGCGGGCCGTGATCCGTCTAGCCCAGGCCAGATATCCAGCCCAGATATTAATTATTTTCAAGCTGAAAATGGCAAGCCCAGCTATACTTTTTTTTGAGGAATACTCAGGCAAGGTAAACTTGTTATTCTCCGCCCCGCTGGGCTGCAAATCTTTCCTAAGAGGGGTGCATTAGGCTTAACAAGAAAATGGGCTTTAAGACATAATAAATGGGATGTAATTATAAAAACTGGGCAGTAACTATAAAAAATGCACCAGACACGTAATTACTTTATAAAATATTATTTCTGGATTTTGAAAATTTTAATTTCATTAATTGTTGCGCGCGCAGTGTTTTATTGGATTTTTACGTAATACAAATTTATATTGAAATTGTATTTAATCTGACTAGAAATTTCGGGATAAAAATATTTGAGATCCCATCAAAATGTGGAAAATTTTATTGAATTCTGTTTTGAACGGTTTGTTGAAATTATTAATCATTGTCCTAGCTAGAAAATGGGATGTACTTTTAACAAACTGTAAATGGGTTGTAGTAAATTCCATTAGAATTCAAAAATGGGTCATACATTCTTACCAATCTCAAATGGGCTATAAGTTCTCTGCCACACACTTGTGGGCCCACTAAGTTGATGCGTCCCCTCAAAAAAAATAGTTGACGCTTATGCAAGGCTTTGTCAACTTATAGTCAACACACGGTTCTAGCAGAAGTGGCTATTGGATGTCCATCCAACGGATGTCGTGCTTCTTCTTCAATCTCGGATATTCTAGCTTCACCCGCCCAAAAAATGATTCCTCCCCCTGACATCTGGGGCGCACCGTTTTGGAAGCTGACCTGTGGGCCTACTAAGTTGACGCGTACCAAGGGCTTTGTCAACTTAGTCAATATAAACGGTTCTAGCTGCAGTGACCGTACGATGTCCATCCAACGTCCGTTGTGATTCTTCAATCACTGGTCTTCTTGCTCCAGCCGTCCAAAGCAGCGTCAGTCGTGCCGCCTGCTCCTACCTCCCTTGGCCGGCTGTGCTGCCGCGGAGGCCTCACCTCCCCCTACCACTCCCACCGCTGGCCAGGCCCTGCGACGACGACATCCTCACACTGCAGCCAAACCAGTCAACTCTCGTACCCCTCTCCGCATTGGCATCCACTGCTGCGTCTTCCCCGGCTCCGCGTCGTCCCCTTCCTAGGCCTCGCCGTCGTCCACCGCCTTGGTGCTCTCGGCGTTGGGTGGTCAACATGGTCAACGACCGACTTCCATCGGAAGAGTACTGTACGTGGAGAGGCTGATAGCTGGGTCCACGGCCGCAGCAAGGAAGTGCCTCCTTATTACGCGAAAAATAATTATTCCTCCACCTGACAGTAGGGACCCACCGAACGGGCCACCGTATTTTGCGAAAAAAACGTTTCCCCCCTGACTGCTGGGACCCACCACCTACATCTTCGCACGCAAGGAAGTCCGTCCATATTACGGGCAAAAAAATGATTCGTCCCCCTGACTACTGGGACCCACCAGCTACATCTTCACACACAAGGAAGTGCCTGACAGTCGGGACCCACCTGGTCGAAGCGTACGTAGCTTTGTCATTCTGGTCGCAAACGTGTACGTACATACTGGTCGATGTAGAGGCGCGCACGTGTCGTAGTAGAGGCGCGCACGTAGCATGTACACGTACGTACAACGGCCAGGGTGAAGGAAAGAAAATATGTCCACGTACGTACATACAGGCGGGGTCTCGAACGCCTACTCGCGCATACGTATGGCCAGGGCTCGTGTACATGGCTGGGTCGGAACGGAGAAGCTGCGCCGTCGTCGTGTTCATGGGGAGGCAGCAGAATGCGTCTTGTTCATCGGGAGGCAACGGAACGCGTGCTGTTCATCGAGAGCCAACCGGCTTGGACGAAACAGGCGATGGAAACGAGGCCTGGCATACCGCAGAACGGAGGAAACGGCCTTGTCTTCGACCAGCCATGGTGGAAATGGGATCCTGCTCATCGGGAGGGGTCTGGTGTACCACAAAACGGAGTAAACAGACTTCTGTTGGACCTCCTACAGTTGAAACGGGGTCCTGTTGACCGGGAGGGGTGTGGCGTACCGCAAAACGGAGGAAACGGACTTGTGTTGGAGCGCTACGGTCGAAACGGGGGTCCTGTTCATCGGGAGGGGTGTGGCGTACCGTAAAACGGGACTCCACGGAATACTGTTCATCTCCACCGTCGACCTCCTCCAGCCTCCACAGGCTACTGTTCATCCACCACCGACCTCCTCCAGCCTCCACCCGTGAATGTTCATCCACGGGCTCCTGTTCATCCAGCCTCCACCGGCTACTGTTCAACCACCCCTCCACGGGCTACTGTTCATCCAGCCCTCCATCGGCTACTATTCAACCAGCCCTCCACTGGCTATTGTTCAACCAGCCCTCCATGGGGTCATGTTCATCCAGCCCTCCATGGGGTCCTGCTCATCCAGCCCTCCACGGGGTCCTGTTCATCCACTGGCTCGATCGATCAGGGTACTGTTCATCCAGCGGCAACGACCTCTACTACCACAGGTTCCTGTTCATCCAACCCTCACCGGGAACTGTTCATCCAAACCCCCCAACAACGCTCACTGTTCATCTAGACGCAGCATCGATCGGCTTCAGTTAGCAGCAGTAGCGAAGGAATCACTCGATCGGGTTCAGTTAACAGCCATCGATCGATCGCTCGGGTTCAGTAATGCGTAGCCTGCAGTGCAATCGCTCGGGTTCAGTTAGAGCCCAATGCCTCGCTCGGGTTTAGTTACAGCGCAACGCCTCGCACACACGCGCGTACGTACGAGAGAAACGCGCAACGCTCGGCCCCCGACCACCCACCATACAGGAAACTCCCCAATATTTTCCGCGCCCTCGCTTCTACCACGATTTTTTCCGTCATGGATGGCCCAAAGAATGTCATGCAGCCGCGTCTCCGGCCCGCCCAGGACGAAAAGCCCATTTTCTATCATGATTTTTTGTCATAGAAGTAGGAGCCCACCACATCTATGATGATACCGGGTTTTGTCACAGTTATCGTCATAGAAGTGTCATAAGTATGATAGGAAAAAAATTCGTTCGGCCCAAAATGTCATGGATGTGTTTTTTTTGTAGTGTTACTTGGCCTCCCCCCTAGATGGGAGGAGAGTTCCCCCTCTGGTTCTCGGTCTCCATGGCGGAGGGGAGGGAGCCCCTCCGAGATTGGATCTCCCTCTCTGTTCTCTTCTGTTTCGTGTTCCCCAGATCTAGCCCTTCACGGTTTCTTAAATTGCCGGAGATCCGTAACTCCGATTGCGCCGAAATTTTTACACGATTTTTTCCAAAAAATATCTTTCTTGCGCTAGAAGAAGGACCCCAACCGACCTTCGAGGAGGGCACAAGACACCTGGGCGCTCCAGGGGGTGCCTGGCGCGCCCTAGTGGGTTGTGGGCACTGTGGGACCCCATTTGCGTTGATTCCACCTCCTAAAAATCACATATATTCCAAAATAATTCTACGTAAAGTTTTATCGCGTTTGGACTTTGTTTGATACGGATTTTCTGCGAAACAAAAACATGCAACAATCAGGAACTGGCAGTGGGCACTAGATAAGTAAGTTAGTCCAAATAAATCATATAAAACCTGCCAAAAGTATGTAAAATTTGTATAATATTGGCATGAAACAATAAAAAATTATAGATACGACGGAGACGTATCAGATAGCTAGCATGATATTTCCATGGCTTGTTCATTTTTTGATATCGTTGTTATGCTAGATCATTGCACATCTTGGTACACTGCCAGAGGCATTCATATAGAGTCATTCTTTGTTGTAGGTATCGACTTGCAATTTTTATTTCTATTGAGTTGTAAGTAAATAGAAGTGTGATGATCATCGTTATTCATTTTTAGAGCATTGCCCCAGTGAGGAAAGGATGATGGAGACTATGATTCCCCCACAAGTTGGGATGAGACTCTGGACAATGAGAGAGAGAAAATAATAAAAAGAAAAAAAAGAAAAGAAAGAAAAACACAAGAAAAAAGAATTAAAGAGAGAAGGGGCATGCTAGTTCCACACTTGTGCTTGAAAGTAGCACCATGTTTTTCATATGGAGAGTCTCCTATGCTGTCACTTTCATATACCAGTGGGAATTTTTCATTATAGGATTAGATGCACACCCACTTAGTTTTCATATTGAGCTTTCATACACTTATAGCTCTTAGTGCATTCGTTGCATGGCAATCCCTACTCCTCGCATTGATATCAATTGATGGGCATCCCCATAGCCAGTTGGTTAGCTGCGTCGGTGTGAGACTTTCTACTTTTTGTCTTCTTTATATTTACCCCTATCATCATACTCTATTCCACCCCTAGTGCTATATCCATGGCTTGTGCTCATGTATTGCGTGAGGGTTTAAAAAGCTGAAGCACGTTAAAAAGTATGAACCAATTGCTCGGCTTGTCATCGGGGCTGTGCATGATAAATAATTTGTGTTAAGAAGACAAAGCCTGATAAGACTATACGATTTTATAGGGATAGCTTCCTTTAGCATTGATATTATGAAAGACATGATTGTTTATTGGGATACGTGAGTATTGATTTCTTTATGTCAAATTATAGACTATTGCTTTGAATCACTTATGTCTTAATATTCATGCCATGATTAGATATATGATCAAGTTTATGCTAGGTAGCATTCCACATAAAAATATATATTTTTTATCATTTACCTGCTCAAGGACGAGCAGGAATTAAGCTTGGGGATGATGATACCTCTCCGTCGTATCTATAATTTTTGATTGTTTCATGCCAATATTATAGAACTTTTACATATTTTTGGCAACAATTTATATGATTTATTCGACTAACCTATTGATCCAGTGCCCAGTGCCAGTTCCTGTTTGTTGCATGTTTTTTGTTTCGCAGAAAATCCATATCAAATGAAGTCCAAACGTGATAAAAATTTACGGAGAATTATTTTTGAATATATGTGATTTTTGGGAGGTGGAATCAACGCAAACGGGGGCCCACAGTGCCCACAACCCACCAGGGCGCGCCCAGGTATCTTGTGCCCTCCTCGAAGGTCGGTTGGGGCCCTTCTTCTGGCGCAAGAATGATAATTTATGGAAAAAAAACCATGTAAAAATTTCAGCACAATCGGAGTTACGGATCTTCAGGAATTTAAGAATCCGTGAAGGGCCAGATCTGGGGAGTGCGAAATAGAAGAGAACAGAGAGGGAGATCCAATCTCGGAGGGGCTCCCGCCCCTCCGCCGTCATGGAGGCCATGGACTAGAGGGGGAACTCTCCTCCCATCTAGGGGGGAGGCCAAGGAAGAATAAGAAGGAGGGGGGCTGTCTCCCCCTCTCTCCCAGTGGCGCCGGAGTGCTGCCAGGGCTAGGATCGTGACGGCTATCTACATCAACAATCTTGCTACCATCAACACCAACTCTCTCCCCCTCTACGAAGCGGTGTAACACCCTTTATCCCCACTATAATCTCTACTTAAACATGATGCTCAACTCCATATATTGTTTCCCAATGATATTTGGCTACCCTATGATGTTTGAGTAGATCCGTTTTGTCCGGTAGGTTAATCATGATCTTGGTTGGTATGATTGTATATTTTATTTATGGTGTTGTCTGTAAGTGCATCTATTGCCACCCCTAGTTGGTTTTGGATTATTGACGACAAACTTGGTTGAGGGACTAATGTGTTTGTGAGAAGTGTAGGATAACAAGGTAGTAGTTCTTATTGGTTCGGTTTACCTACCAGAGATGACCCCTAAAAATGTGTGAAGACATTGGAGACAATGGTGGTTCGTGAAGACATTCACGATGAAGATTATGACATGTGAAGACATTCACTTGGAGACTATGGAGTACGAAGACATAGTTGTTTCGTAGTTTCCTTTCCTTCATTATTGAGTCATTTGAACCATTGTACTATTAAGTGGGGTCCAAGTGAACAAAGTCAGAGCGAATGATGTGATGCTCAACCAAAATCCTATGTCTTTGAGCAAAGACAATGAGAGTAAATCTTATCCAGAGCTGGATGAGTCAGCTTTACTTGTAGCCCAAGTCAAGCTGCCGCGTGTGTTTGAAATCCGACCGTTGGACACGTGTCGGTTCCTTAGTGACCCAGGGTCATTTCAGACATATCATGTCGGGTTGCCTCGTGGCTATAAATAGTACCCCTACACCATAAATTGGTGGCTGCTCAGAGTTAGTGCACGACTTTTGTCGTTTGAGAGCAACCCACCTCCAAAGTCCTTGAGAGAGAGAGATCCTTGTGAGGACAAACCCAAAACACCCAGAGCCAAAGAGTGTTAGGCATGACTGAAGCCTTTCTATCTACGTGACCTGAAGATTTGTTACACTTGAGGACTATGAATCCTCCAGCCGGTTAGGCGTCGCGTTCTGAGCATCCAAGAGTCATTGTGGATCATCGGTGAACGAAGTCTGTGCAGGTTTGGAAGTCTACCTTGAAGACTTACCAGAGTGATTGGGAGAGGACTGGGTGTCCTTAGCTCAAGGGGAATAAGGTGAAGATGCGGTCTTCTGAGTTCAATCTCAGCCTCCCTAGCCAGACGTACAATTTTCACAACATCTAGAATTGGTCTACCAAATCCTTGTCTTCACCAAGCAACTGGTTCTATCCCCCACTTCCCTTTACCTTTTAGTTTGTCTTCATGAAGTCATTACTTACATGTCTGATCTGATTGACTTCACTATGTGAAGTCTATTACCTGTTTGGCTTCATACTGTCTTCCATTATGATCCATACTACCTAGCTGCTCATAGTCTTCGTACTTTCACTACATTGCTGTAACATCCCAAATTTTCAATTTGGAATGTTACACATTAGACCATCATTGCATATCATAATTTATTTGCTTTTGGTTTTGATCCTAGAAATTCCACACAACTCAAGGACCCACGGAGAGAGTTGGGGATTTCGTTATTTTCATATTTGAGTTTTCTCAAATTTTGCGAATAGGATCATTTGATTTTAATTATTTTATCATCAATTATTTCTATTACAAAAATATGAGAGAGGGAATAAAATGACTTTCCCAAAATAAAGAAATATTGAGGATTTAATAATAAAATCAAATAAGATTTTATTTCGGAGTTTTTCGGTATTTTATTTGAATTTAGGAAAAATGTGTGTTTTTCAATATTGCACTTAGGCCCCAAATAAGTGTTCACCTTGTGCGGCTTGATTTTAGAAGCCCGGGAAAATTAATTTCGGGATTTTTGGAGTCTGTTTAGTATTTCTTTTATTTGTTTTTCTGCGTGGAATAATAAAAAAACGCGAACCGACTTTGGGCCGTACCCGAGCGGGACTCCGCCTGGGGGCAGCCTTTACAAGCCGCCTGACCCGAGCCGCCAGCCCACCACGCCCGAAACCCTAATCAGCCGCCGCCGCCGCCCGCCGCTGCCGCCGGACCCGCCGCCCGAGGTCAACCTCGTTTTCGCCGCCCGTTTTTTAAAAGAAAAAAAAGAAAAAAGAAGTCGCGTTTTTATTTTTTATTTTTTAGTTTCGTTTTTTTAAATAGATCGGTTTTTCCGGTTTATTTATTTAGCGAGCGTTCGTCCGTTCGTTCGTTCTAGCGAACGTTCGTCGTTTTTCTTTTTCTCGGATTAAATCCACGATTTTTCTGATCGCGATTCCTGATCCGATTTTCGTTTTAGTATAACTTTTCGCTCGTTTATCGGAATCAGGCGATTCAAACGCCTGGAGTTTCGTCTCGAAACCCTCTATCCGTTTAACCAACTTAAGCAAGTTTTTGCCACTGTAAAAATTGCCCTAGATTCAGAATAGTAAACGAAGCTTGTTTCTTTTGTCGTTTGACTTTCGTTGCTTCGTTTGATTTGATATTTATTTTTTTGCAAACTGGAGTTCTTAAGTTGAACCTTCTGGTTAGATCTCTTATTTGAGTTTTACCCGTGCATTAGATGAATACTTATTGTATGCTTGTTTGTTTGTCTGCGATAGAATACCCGGAGTGCGCCGCCTGTTACTTCGAATCTCTAGGTTTCGCGGATCATCAGCAAGGCAAGTAACACTTTGATCATACCTCCTACCACCCAGTTTTATTGCATTAGATCAATCCTCAAACATTGCATGATTAGGATCTAATTAAATTGTGGGATGGGAAGTAGTTGAGGTAGTACCTATTACCTGTTTATTTTCAAACCTTTGGGAGTTACTTCTACGTTGCCTATTATGCCATGCTATGCTAGTAGACGTGGATTGGGTGAGTGATATCCATGACAGATGTGAGTTTGTTAATTAATGGTTTATCTAAGGTGGCAACTTAAACACACATCTGGGTGGATTGAGGTACCTGGGTATTCCAGGATTGCCTATTTTTCTTTACGGACCGCCACCCAGGCCCAAAGGGATCATGAGATTTTTCATACTATAAACTTCCGTGTGCAGCCACAAGCTATTATGGGCTCTAGCATAGTTGATTAAGTCATGCGAACTCTTACAGGGTAGACTAGCAGATGTAGGGGAAAGTAGGTGTGACGGTCTATCCATCGTAAGGTGCTAGCGCTTCTGAAAGACTATGTCTCGGTCATCCGTTTCTCAAACACCATGTAGTGCGAGAAACCAAATGGAGGCGATCGAGTATTGTGGGGAAAAGTGCGCAAACCTCTACAGAGTGTATAAACTAATCATGGTTAGCCGTTTCTATGGTTATGGACAGCTTGAGTATCCAGTACTTGGATTATCATGTGAATCTCAACATGTTACTCTAAAAATTAATTTTGTTGGGTTTTGTTTAATGATGATGCTTAATTGGGATTGAGGGTGCTGTCAACCATTCTCAATGTTTAACAACTACCATGATAGTTAAATAAAATTTATTCCTTTGCGGTAGGGAAAAATTGGCTTTTCGCAAAACGGTAACTGTCGTGGTTTTGTCACGGCAGATGTCCTAGCGGAAGGACTTAGTCATGGAGCCATCGCGACGGGTTAGCTTGAAGGGGTTAAAGCGGACACAGGGACGCAAGAGAGTTTATACTAGTTCGGCCCCTTCAATGAAGGTAAAAGCCTACGTCTAGTTGTGATGGAATTGATGGGGTTTCGATGACTAGGGAGCAAACAAGCTTCGCCTATGTCTCGAGTTGTTGTCTGTCGTCCTTGAACCGCCGCCGGGTCGTCCCCTTATATACATGGGTGACGCCCGTTAGTTCACAAAGTCCCAATATCGGCTCATAGATGTGTCCGGTTTGGTCTCTACTTATTCCTAACTTACAATACAAGTTTAACTACTAACGTCGGTTTACGGCTACATGCCTTGAACCGACCATGGGCTTTGAGCCCTCATCTGCCTTCTTGGGCTTTAATATACTTAACGACTGACGAAGTTAACCCGGCCCAGGTAGCCGGTTTACGCCTAGTAGTAATATCCCCAACATTAGGCCCCAGATTGATTTGAACATGTTCATGTCAATCCTTTAGCAAAAATCTTCATCTTCAATATCTTCTTGTAGTTTGTTGAACCGCCGTGATGTCATCTTCTCTGGTCGTTGTAAACCGGAGTGACGTCACCTGTCATAACGAAGCTATCCATTACCTATCTTGTAGATTTCATCATGGCCAAGCAAGTATATGAGTGCAACTGGGTTCCTTCTCGCATCACAGAGGCTCAACTGGACGATTTAGTCCTGATTGGCGCTTTAGGCAGCAAAGATACCATCCATTGGAGGGCTCCTAGCAAAGAATGCCCTCCCACACCTCAAGAAGGAGAGGTCATTGTTTTCGTAGATCACTTAGCCCGGGGCTTTAAGCCGCCCGGTTCTAAATTTTACCGGGATGTTTTAGCCGATTTCCAACTCCATCCACAAGACACTGGCCCCAACTCTGTTACAAATATGTGTCACTTCCAAGTGCTCTATGAGGCGTTCTTTCAAGAGGAGCCCACAGTGGAATTGTTCAGAGACCTTTTCCATCTAAACCGCCGTACTAAGTTTACTGACGGCTCCAATATAGAGTTGGGTGGCGTGGCGATTCAGAAAAGGAAAGAGGTCACATATCCTCACGCCAAACTGCACAGTCACCCCAAAGAGTGGAATCAGACATGGTTCTATTGCAAAGACACCTCCCCTGCTGGTGAGAATCCCTTGCCTGGCTTTCGTCCAGAGCGGCTCAGTAATACTCACCCCTTTCCGCAAAGGTTGACTGCCCAAGGGAGAAGCAAATATGCTCCTCAACTGTCGAAGCTCAGAGCCTTTATGGCTAACGGTTTAACAGGGGTTGATCTTGCTCGCTGTTGGATATCATGGAGCATACTGCCTCTGAGTCAGCGCTCCAGTTTGATGTGCGAGTATACTGGCAGTGTTGATGACCCACTGCGACATTCCAACATCCAGCTCACCGATGAAGAAATCACAGAGGCGGTGAATAGGATGCTAAATGAACCGGAACACATCTGTGCTAAAAACGGCCTGCTTCCCTTCTGTGCCACCAACAAATCACCAGCTGTAAGACTTTGATTTTTCTTTTTGCTGAATCTGTTATTGATATATCTGGTCATTGTTTAATATCAGTGTCTATGTAACCAGGGCAATGATCCATTTTGGAGCAAGAAACTGCTGCAGGAGAAACCAGAAAAACCAGACAAACCGGAAAGAGCAACCCGGCAAAAGACTAAAGCTGTGAAAAAGACTGCCCATAGGAAAAGAACCACTGCATCCTCTAATCCGGCCCCTGATGATGATGTGGATAATCCGGACCTTGAGGTAGGGCTTGACTCACTTGGCTTATTTTTCATGCGACTTATTGATGATGATATTTGTCAGGACGATGCCGAAGCCAGCCATGCTGATGCTGCAGAGGTAATTATTCTCTCTTCCGATTCAGAATCTTTGCCTTCACTAAAAATCCATCAGGCAAACCGGAAAGTTAAATTTTCTCATCCTCTTGCTTATTTGGATCCCAAATTTCTTATGAAGACCCAACAGCACGAAGCTTGTCGCACCAGCCGGCACAGCGGCCAGGTAGTTACCTCCGCCGGTTTACCGAACAGTCCGGTTCGGAAACGCCGCTCAGAGGTCTCTAATTTGCTTGTTAGTGCTTGTTCTAAAGCGGGCTGGTTTCATCAACCTCTTAATCCATCTGACTCCGATTACCAGGTTACCTCTCACTCATCTTGTGGCGAATCATCGGCTACTCAACTGCCACCACTCAAAACGGTGCTTGGGTAAGCTATACTTATCATAATATTTGCAGTACATTACCTTGGAACATATGCTATATTTGATTTTGTTATTCCTTTCAGGGCCAAGCCTAGGCCAAGCAAGAAGGCTCGCTTGGACAAAGCGGCCGAAGAGGATGCCGCCCTCGAACCGGGCAAAACACCAGATCTTGAAGCGGCTATTCCTGAGGATATACCCAATGACCCGCCGTAGCAAGACGACGATCTTATTGCTGAAGAAAGACCTATTGATACATCCAGTCCTGTCAATCAGCCCACAAGTTTCATCCGGATTGAGAAATCCACCGGTCCAACCAAACCTACTGACAAGACAACAGCCCCAGTGCAAACTGGCGATGCCTAGGATGATGAAGTTGTCATTACTGGCATTGGCCATACAGAGCCAAGCAATCCTGTCGCTTTGTCCAAACATACTACCAAGGAAGAATTTGCTGCCTTTGGCAAAGGCAAGTGGAATACTGATCTGGTGACTTACGCTGCTCTGAACGCCCAAGATATCCATTCTGGCTACTTGAACCGGCTGTATACCAGTCGTGACTATGAAGCCGATCTGGTTAACATGATGAAAGATAAACACGAGGTAACTTCCATATGCTCTTTCCTGCTTGTATGCTTCAATTCTTGCTGACTCTCCTAGCCCCCAAGGGCCAGTTTGTAATCTTCTTTCAAACCGGGACTTACTAATATAAATCTTAATGCTTTGAAATTCACTGATGTAGCCCCCAAGGGCCGGTTCAACTTAGCATAGTTAAACCGGGACTTTAAGTGATTGAGATTGCTGCATCAGAATATATACGAGCAAATAGACATTAGCCCCCAAGTGCCAAGTTGAATACTTGTATTGATCTTGGGACTTTGTAAGCAATTGAAAGATGAAGATCAAATATGCATTAGCCCCCAAGTGCCAAGGGCATAACTTGTTATGTGGTTGGTACTTCAGTCCTTGTACCATTTTGCTGAAGCATATAATTGTCTGCATGCATGCTGAGCTGATGACGAAAGAAAGCCAAGTCGCCGATCTCCAAGAAAATCTGAAATCCCAACAAGCTGAAACCACCAAAGCAAAAGAGGAATTAGCCAGCGCTTTAAGCGCCATGGAACAACTTAAGGAGAGCTTCAAGAAGAAGCGGGCGGATTGGGCCACTAAAAAGTCCACTTTAATCAAACAAGCAGAGGATGCCGAGGCTGCACTAAAACCGGTGTCGGATGAACTGACCAGCATAAAGCAGCACGTGCATGCCATGACCACTGCTATCTTTGGTAAGCCAGTTTGACATCTGAATTGATTCTATCGTCTTACAGAGCTGCCGGTTTGTTTAACCCTTTATGATATTTTAGGGAAACGCATTGGTCACTTGGGGTCAGATGTGCGGAAGAAATTGAAAGCCGCCTATATGTTGATCGAACAACTGTACACTGGTGCACAACGTATCATCTGTACTGCATCCCACAACAAACTGGCGCCCACTTTGATTCAAGACACTCTGATGAAACTGTCCGTGCTTCCTGCCCGGGTTGAAGAACTGAAGAAATCTGCTGCTCGAACCGGTGCGATCAATGCCTTAATCCGGGCAAAAGCTTGGGTGCCAGATTTTGATCCTATTGAAGCGGCTCAGGGCTATCCCAGCTTGAAGGAAGACGGGTCAGAGTTTGGTGAAGCGGATGTGCGAGCAATAAACCGGGAGGTGCGCCCGCTAGCTTGTCAATTGGCTGAAGAAGCAGACTTGTCTCATTATCAAGCCCGATACGACAATCAGAACAAGTGAATAGCTGCACCAATTCATGAATCGGAAAATCTTATCCCTACAATCCGTAAGCATACTTACGCTCCCGATATTGACCCGTCATTGTTGATCCATGATGAAGCTGTTTTTCAAGCATTAATGGGAACCGACTGGACAACTGTGGATTTCCAGCCACTGGGTAGAGATCGTCACCGAACGTTAAGCGTGCGGACCCTACGGGTTCGAGAACTATGTTGACATGACCGAGACTCATCTTCGGTCAATAACCAATAGCGGAACCTGGATGCTTATATTGGTTCCTACATATTCTACAAAGATCTTTATCGGTCAAACCGCACAACAACATACGTTGTTCCCTTTGTCATCGGTATGTTACTTGCCCGAGATTCGATTGTCGGTATCTCAATACCTAGTTCAATGTCGTTACTGGCAAGTCTCTTTACTCGTTCCGTAATGCACCATCCCACAACTAACTCATTAGTTACATTGCTTGCAAGGCTTATAGTGATGTGCATTACCGAGAGGGCCCAGAGATACCTCTCCGATACTCGCAGTGACAAATCCTAATCTCGATCTATGCCAACTCAACAAAAACCATCGGAGACACCTGTAGAGCATCTTTATAGTCACCGAGTTCCGTTGTGACGTTTGATAGCACACTAAGTGTTCCTCCGGTATTCGGGAGTTGCATGATCTCATAGTCATAGGAACATGTATAAGTTATCGAGAAAGCAATAGCAACAAACTAAACGATCATTGTGCTAGGCTATCGGATGGGTCAAGTCAATCACATCATTCTCTAATGATGTGATTCGTTAATCAAGTGATAGCTCTTGTCTATGGTCAGGAAACATAACCATCATTGATTCAACGAGCTAGTCAAGTAGAGGCATACTAGTGACACTCTCTTTGTCTATGTATTCACACATGTATTATGTTTCCGGTTAATACGATTCTAGCATGAATAATAAACATTTATCATGATATAAGGAAATAAATAACAACTTTATTATTGCCTCTAGGGCAAATTTCCTTCAGTCTCCCACTTGCACTAGAGTCAATAATCTAGATTACACAGTAATGATTCCAACACCCATGGAGTCTTGGTGCTGATCATGTTTTGCTCGTGGAAGAGGCTTAGTCAACGGGTCTGCAACATTCAGATCCATACGTATCTTGCAAATCTCTATGTGTCCCTCCTTGACTTGATCGCGGATGGAATTGAAGCGTCTCTTGATGTGCTTGGTTCTCTTGTGGAATTGAGGCATACTAGTGACACTCTCATTGTCTATGTATTCACACATGTATTATGTTTCCGTTAATACAATTCTAGCATGAATAATAAACGTTTATCATGATATAAGGAAATAAATAATAACTTTATTATTGCCTCTAGGGCATATTTCCTTCAGTCTCCCACTTGCACTAGAGTCAATAATCTAGATTACACAGTAATGATTGTAACACCCATGGAGCCTTGGTGCTGCTCATGTTTTGCTCGTGGAAGAGGCTTAGTAAGCGGGTCTGCAACATTCAGATCCTTATGTATCTTGCAAATTTCTATGTCTCCCACTTGGACTAAATCCCGAATGGAATTGAAGCGTCTCTTGATGTGCTTGGTTCTCTTGTGAAATCTGGATTCCTTTGCCAAGGCAATTGCACCAGTATTGTCACAAAAGATTTTCATTGGACCCGATGCACTAGGTATGACACCTAGACCGGATATGAATTCCTTCATCCAGACTCCTTAATTTGCTGCTTCCGAAGCAGCTATGTACCCCGCTTGACACGTAGATCTCGGCACGACGCTCTGCTTGGAGCTGCATCAATTGACAGCTCCACCATTTAATAAAAATACGTATCCGGTTTGTGACTTAGAGTCATCCGGATCAGTGTCAAAGCTTGCATCGACGTAACCGTTTACGATGAGCTCTTTGTCACCTCCATAAACGAGAAACATATCCTTAGTCCTTTTCAGGTATTTCAGGATGGTCTTGATCGTTGTCCAATGATCCACTCCTGGATTACTTTGGTACATCCCTGCTAAACTAATAGCAAGGCACACATCAGATCTGGTACATAGCATTGCATACATGATAGAGCCTATGGTTGAAGCATAGGGAACACCTTTCATTTTCTCTCTATCTTTGCAGTGGTCGGGCATTGAGTCTGACTCAACTTCATACCTTGTAACACAGGCAAGAACCCTTTATTTGCTTGATCCATTTTGAACTTCTTCAAAACTTTATCAAGGTATGTGCTTTGTGAAAGTCAAATTAAGCGTCTTGATCTATCTCTATAGATCTTGATGCCCAATATATAAGCAGCTTCACCGAGGATGTTCATTGAAAAATTCTTATTCAAGTATCCCTTTATGCTATTCAGAAATTCAGTATCATTTCCGATCAGCAATATGTCATCTACATATAATATCAGAAATGCTACAGAGCTCCCACTCACTTTCTTGTAAATACAGGCTTCTCCAAAAGTTTGTATAAAACCATATGCTTTGATCACACTATCAAAGCGTATATTCCAACTCCGAGAGGCTTGCACCAGTCCATAAATGGATCGCTGGAGCTTGCATACTTTGTTAGCACCGTTTGGATCGACAAAACCTTCTGGTTGCATCATATACAACTCTTCTTTAAGATATCCATTAAGGAATGCAGTTTTGACATCCATTTGCCAAATTTCATAATCATAAAATGCGGCAATTGCTAATATGATTCGGATGGACTTAAGCATTGCTACGGGTGAGAAGCTCTCATCATAGTCAAATCCTTGAACTTGTCGAAAACCTTTTGCAACAAGTCGACCTTTGTAGACAGTAACATTACCGTCAGCGTCAGTCTTCTTCTTGAAGATCCATTTATTATCTATGGCTTGCCGATCATCGGGCAAGTCAACCAAAGTCCACACTTTGTTCTCATACCTGGATCCCATCTAAGATTTCATGGCCTCAAGCCATTTTGCGGAATCTGGGCTCATCATCACTTCCTCATAGTTCATAGGTTCGTCATGGTCAGGTAACATGACTTCCAGAACGGGATTACCCTACCACTCTGGTGCAGACCTTACTCTAGTTGACCTACGAGGTTCAGTAGTAACTTGATCAGAAGTTTCATGACCATCATCATTAGCTTCCTCACTTACTGGTGTAGGAATCACTAGAACTGATTTTAGTGATGAACTACTTTCCAATAAGGGAGAAGGTACAATTACCTCATCAAGTTCTACTTTCCTCCCACTCACTTCTTTCGAGAGAAACTCCTTCTCTAGAAAGGATCCATTCTTAGCAACGAATATCTTTCCTTCGGATCTGTGATAGAAGGTGTACCCAACAGTCTCCTTTGGGTATCCTATGAAGACACATTTCTCCGATTTGAGTTCGAGCTTATCGGGTTGAAGCTTTTTCACATAAGCATCGCAGCCCCAAACTTTAAGAAACGACAACTTGGATTTATTGCCAAACCACAGTTCATAAGGTGTCGTCTCAACGGATTTTGATGGTGCCCTATTTAACGTGAATGCAGTCGTCTCTAAAGCATAACCCCAAAACGATAGCGGTAAATCAGTGAGAGACATCATAGATCGCACCATATCTGACAAAGTGCAGTTACGACACTCGGACACACCATTATGTTGTGGTGTTCCAGGTGGCGTGAGTTGAGAAACTATTCCACATTATTTCAAATGAAGTCCAAACTCATAACTCAAATATTCACCTCCATGATCAGATCGTAGAAACTTGATTTTCTTGTTATGATGATTTTCCACTTCACTCTGAAATTCTTTGAACTTTTCAAATGTTTCAGACTTATGTTTCATTAAGTAGATATACCCATATCTGCTCAAATCATCTGTGAAGGTAAGAAAATAACGATATCCGCCGCGAGCCTCAATGTTCATTGGACCACATACATCAGTATGTATGATTTCCAATAACTCTGTTGCTCGCTCCATTATTCCGGAGAACGGAGTTTTAGTCATCTTGCCCATGAGGCATGGTTCACAAGTACCAAGTGATTCATAATCAAGTGATTCCAGAAGTCCATCAGAATGGAGTTTCTTCATGCGCTTTACACCAATATGACCCAAACGGCAGTGCCACAAATAAGTTACACTATCATTATCAACTTTGCATCTTTTGGCTTCAATACTATTAACATGTGTATCACTACTATCAAGATTTAGTAAACATAAACCACTCATCAAGGGTGCATGACCATAAAAGATATTACTTATATAAATAGAACAACCATTATTCTTTGATTTAAATGAATAACCGTCTCACATCAAACAAGATCCAGATATAATGTTCATGCTCAACACTGGCACCAAATAACAATTATTTAGGTCTAAAACTAATCCCGAAGGTGGATGTAGAGGTAGCGTGCCGACCGCGATCACATCGACTTTGGAACCATTTCCCACGCGCATCGTCACCTCGTCCTTAGCCAATCTTCGCTTAATCCCTAGCTCCTGTTTCGAGTTGCAAATATTAGCAACAGAACCAGTATCAAATACCCAGGCGCTACTGTGAGCATTAGTAAGGTACACATCAATAACATGTATATCAAATATACCTTTCACTTTTCCGTCCTTCTTCTCCGACAAATACTTGGGGAAGTTCCGCTTCCAGTGACCAGTCCCTTTGTAGTAGAAGCACTTAGTTTCAGTGTAGCGACCCGACCTCAAACGGTCAAGTCTCTATGCTTTAGTGTCATCCCTAGATCGGTAATGCTGACACACACAGTACTCGAAGGATTTATAACAGAGTAGCAATCACACACTTATTACATCGAATGTCTCAAGAGAGAACTTATTACAATAAATATGGCTTAAGGCCATCCAATACATTAACAACGGAAGGCTTGGAAGATAAAGTGAGTCCATCAACTCCAACGGCATAGCTGAGCTGCACAGCAACGACCTAACAAACCTTACTCGTCTGAAAAGTCTGCAACATAATAAGTTGCAGCCCGAAACGGGTCAACACATGGAATATGCTGGCAATGTAACACAGTAGAGCAAGAACAGAATAATGCTATCACTATATGCATATTTGGCTGGTGGAAAGCTCTACGGTTAAAGTTTTGTGAAAAGCCAATTTTTCCCTACAACAAAGGAATAGATTTTATTTAACTATCATGGTAGTTGAAACATCATTGAGAAGGTTCCTCCAACTCAATCCCAATTAAAAGTAATTATCAACCCAACAATATTAGTTTAGAGTGATGAGATACAAATGATAATCCAAGTACTAGATGTTGGGGAATGTAGTAATTTCAAAAAATTTCCTACGCACACGCAAGATCATGGTGATGCATAGCAACGAAAGGGGAGAGTGTTGTCCACGTACCCACGTAGACCGAAAGCAGAAGCGTTAGCACAACGCGGTTGATGTAGTCGTACGCCTTCACGATCCGACCAATCCAAGTACTGAACGCACGGCACCTCCAAGTTCAGCACACGTTCAACTCGATGACGTCCCGCGAACTCCGATCCAACAGAGCTTCAGGGAGTCCGTCAGCACGACGGCGTGGTGACGGTGGACGTTTCTACCGATGCAGGGCTTCGCCTAAGCACCGCTACGATATAACCGAGGTGGAATATGGTGGAGGGGGCACCGCACATGGCTGGGAGAGATCAACTGATCAACTTGTGTGTCTAGAGGTGCCCCCCTGCCCCTGTATATAAACGAGCAAGGGGGGAGGCCGGCCGACCCTCTATGGGCGTGCCAGGAGGAGGAGTCCTCCTCCTAGTAGGAGTAGGACTACCCTTTCCTACTCCTACTAGGAGGAGGAAAGGAAGGAGGAGAAGGAGAAGGAAGGAGAAGGAGGAAAAGGAGGAAAGGGGGGCCGGCCCCCTAGTCCAATTCGGTTTGGGCTAGGGGGGCCACGCGCCCTGCCTCCTCTCTTCCACCACTTGGCCCATGAGGCCCATTACTTCTTCCTCGTATTCCCATAACTCCCCGGTACCCCCGAAAATACCCGAATCACTCGGAACCTTTCCGATGTCCGAATATAGTCGTCCAATATATCAATCTTTACGTCTCGACCATTTCGAGACTCCTCATCATGTCCCCGATTTCATCCGAGACTCCGAACTACGTTCGGTACATCAAATCACATAAACTCATAATACAATCGTCACCGAAACTTTAAGTGTGCGGACCCTACGGGTTCAAAAACTATGTAGACATGACCGAGACATGTCTCCGGTCAATAACCAATAGCGAAACCTGGATGCTCATATTGGCTCCCACATATTCTACGAAGATCTTTATCGGTCAGACCGCATAACAACATACGTTGTTCCCTTTGTCATCGGTATGTTACTTGCCCGAGATTCGATCGTCGGTATCTTAATACCTAGTTCAATCTCGTTACCGGCAAGTCTCTTTACTCGTTCCGTAATGCATCATCCTGCAACTAACTTATTAGTTGCAATGCATGCAAGGCTTAAGTGATGTGCATTACCGAGAGGGCCCAGAGATACCTCTCCGACAATCGGAGTGACAAATCCTAATCTCGAAATACGCCAACCCAACAAGTACCTTCAGAGACACCTGTAGAGCACCTTTATAATCACCCAGTTACGTTGTGACGTTTGGTAGCACACAAAGTGTTCCTCCGGTAAACAGGATTTGCATAATCTCATAGTCATAGGAACATGTATAAGTTATGAAGAAAGCAATAGCAACAAACTAAATGATCAAGTGCTAAGCTAATGGAATGGGTCAAGTCAATCACATCATTCTCCTAATGTTGTGATCCCGTTAATCAAATGACAACTCATGTCTATGGTTAGGAAACATAACCATCTTTGATCAACGAGCTAGTCAAGTAGAGGCATACTAGTGACACTCTATTTCTCTATGTATTCACACATGTATTATGTTTCCGGTTAATACAATTCTACCATGAATAATAAACATTTATCATGATATAAGGAAATAAATAATAACTTTATTATTGCCTCTAGGGCATATTTCCTTCAGTCTCCCACTTGCACTAGAGTCAATAATCTAGATTACACAGTAATGATTCTAACACCCATGGAGCCTTGGTGCTGCTCATGTTTTGCTCGTGGAAGAGGCTTAGTCAGCGGGTCTGCAACATTCAGATCCGTATGTATCTTGCAAATTTCTATGTCTCCCACTTGGACTAAATCCTGAATGGAATTGAAGCGTCTCTTGATGTGCTTGGTTCTCTTGTGAAATCTGGATTCCTTCGCCAAGGCAATTGCACCAGTATTGTCACAAAAGATTTTCATTGGACCCGATGCACTAGGTATGACACCTAGATCGGATATGAACTCCTTCATCCAGACTCCTTAATTTGCTGCTTCCGAAGCAGCTATGTACTCCGCTTCACATGTATATCCCGCCACGACACTTTGTTTAGAACTGCACCAACTGACAGCTCCACCATTCAATATAAACACGTATCGGGTTTGCGATTTAGAATCGTCCAGATCAGTGTCAAAGCTTGCATCAACGTAACCATTTACGATGAGCTCTTTGTCACCTCCATATATGAGAAACATATCCTTAGTCCTTTTCAGGTACTTCAGGATGTTCTTGACCGCTGTCTAGTGATCCACTCCAGGATTACTTTGGTACCTTCCTGCTAGACTTATAGCAAGGCACACATCAGGTCTGGTACACAGCACTGCATACATGATAGAGCCTATGGCTGAAGCATAGGGAACATCTTTCATTTTCTCTCTATCTTCTACGATGGTCGTACATTGAGTATTACTCAACTTCACACCTTGTAACACAGGCAAGAACCCTTTCTTTGCCTGATCCATTTTGAACTTCTTCAAAACTTTGTCAAGGTATGTGCTTTGTGAAAGTCCAATTAAGCGTCTTGATCTATCTCTATAGATCTTAATGCCCAATATGTAAGCAGCTTCACCGAGGTCTTTCATTGAAAAACTCTTATTCAAATATCCCTTTATGCTATCCAGAAATTCTATATCATTTCCAATCAACAGTATGTCATCCACATATAATATCATAAATGCTACACAGCTCCCACTCACTTTCTTGTAAATACATGCTTCTCCAAAAGTCTGTACAAAACCAAATGCTTTGATCACACTATCAAAGCATTTATTCCAACTCCGAGAGGCTTGCACCAGTCCATAAATGGATCGCTGGAGCTTGCACACTTTGTTAGCTCCCTTTGGATCCACAAAACCTTCTGGCTGCATCATATACAACTCTTCTTCCAGAAATCCATTCAGGAATGCAGTTTTAACATCCATTTGCCAAATTTCATAATCATAAAATGCGGCAATTGCTAACATGATTCGGACAGACTTAAGCATCGCTATGGGTGAGAAGGTCTCATCGTAGTCAATCCCTTGAACTTGTCGAAAACCTTTTGCAACAAGTCGAGCTTTGTAGACAGTAACATTACTGTCAGCGTCAGTCTTCTTCTTGAACATCCATTTATTCTCAATTGCTTGTCGATCAATGGGAAAGTCGACCAAAGTCCACACTTCGTTCTCATACATGGATCCCATCTCAGATTTCATGGCTTCTAGCCATTTTGCGGAATCTGGGCTCACCATCGCTTCTTCATAGTTCGTAGGTTCATCATGATCTAGTAGCATGACTTCCAGAACAGGATTACTGTACCACTCTGGCGCGGATCTTATTCTGGTTGATCTACGAGGTTCGGTAGTAACTTGATCTGCAGTTTCATGATCATTATCATTAGCTTCCTCACTAATTGGTGTAGGTGTCACAAAAACCGGTTTCTGTGATGTACTACTTTCCAATAAGGGAGCAGGTATAGTTACCTCATCAAGTTCTACTTTCCTCCCACTCACTTCTTTCGAGAGAAACTCCTTCTCTAGAAAGGATGCATTCTTAGCAACGAAAGTCTTGCCTTCGGATCTGTGATAGAAGGTGTACCCAAAAGTTTCCTTTGGGTATCCTATGAAGACACATTTCTCCGATTTGGGTTCGAGCTTATCAGGTTGAAGCTTTTTCACATAAGCATCACAGCCCCAAACTTTTAGAAATGACAACTTTGGTTTCTTGCCAAACCACAGTTCATAGGGCGTCGTCTCAACGGATTTCGATGGTGCCCTATTTAACGTGAATGCAGCCGTCTCTAAAGCATAACCCCAAAACGATAGCGGTAAATCTGTAAGAGACATCATAGATCGCACCATATCTAGTAAAGTACGATTACGACGTTCGGACAGACCATTACGCTGTGGTGTTCCGGGTGGCGTGAGTTGCGAAACTATTCCGCATTGTTTCAAATGTAGACCAAACTAGTAACTCAAATATTCTCCTCCACGATCAGATCGTAGAAATTTTATTTTCTTGTTACGATGATTTTCAACTTCACTCTGGAATTCTTTGAACTTTTCAAATGTTTCAGACTTATGTTTCATTAAGTAGATATACCCATATCTGCTTAAATCATCTGTGAAGGTGAGAAAATAACGATATCCGCCACGAGCCTCAATATTCATCGGACCACATACATCTGTATGTATGATTTCCAACAAATCCGTTGCTCTCTCCATAGTACCGGAGAACGGTGTTTTGGTCATCTTGCCCATGAGGCACGGTTCGCAAGTACCAAGTGATTCATAATCAAGTGATTCCAAAAGTCCATCAGTATGGAGTTTCTTCATGCGCTTTACACCGATATGACCTAAACGGCAGTGCCACAAATAAGTTGCACTATCATTATCATCTCTGCATCTTTTGGCTTCAACATTATGAATATGTGTATCACTACTATCGATATTCATAAAAAATAGACCATTCTTCAAGGGTGCATGACCATAAAAGATATTACTCATATAAATAGAACAACCATTATTCTCTGATTTAAATGAATAACCGTCTCGCATCAAACAAGATCCAGATATAATGTTCATGCTCAACGCTGGCACCAAATAACAATTATTTAGGTCTAAAACTAATCCTGAAGGTAGATGTAGAGGTAGCGTGCCGACCGCGATCACATCGACTTTGGAACCATTTCCCACGCGCATCGTCACCTCGTCCTTTGCCAGTGTTCGCTTAATCTGTAGTCCCTATTTCGAGTTGCAAATGTTAGCAACAGAACCAGTATCAAATACCCAGGTGCTACTACGAGCTCTAGTAAGGTACACATCAATAACATGTATATCCGCCAAATACTTGGCATAGTTCCGCTTCCAGTGTCCAGTCTGCTTGCACTAGAAGCACTTCGTCCCGTGTCCGGAAGGGACTTTCCTTGGCGTGGAAGGCAAGCTTGGCGATACGGATATGTAGATCACCTACCATTGTAACCGACTCTATGTAACCCTAACCCTATCCGGTGTCTATATAAACCAGAGGGTTTTAGTCCGTAGGACAACACAATCATACCATAGGCTAGCTTCTAGTGTTTAGCCTCTCTGATCTCGTGGTAGATCTACTCTTGTACTACCCATATCATCAATATTAATCAAGCAGGACGTAGGGTTTTACCTCCATCGAGAGGGCCCGAACCTGGGTAAAACTTCGTGTCCCTTGCCTCCTGTTACCATCCGGCCTAGACGCACAGTTCGGGACCCCCTACCCGAGATCCGCCAGTTTTCACACCGACATTGGTGCTTCCATTGAGAGTTCCTCTGTGTCGTCGCCATCAGGAAGGATGCCACGCCCCGTCTTTAAAGACGGCACCGTTGCTAAGGGAGCTTTGGCTGTCGGCCAAACCCTCCGGCTAGGTGGTTTTCTTATGACCACCTGTTCAGCTTCTGCACCGACGATGACCTCTCGATCCATTGAAAACAATCTTCATGTCAGCTCGGTACTCGCCGAGCGGTTAGATCCAATGGAGCTCTCCTCCATAAACAAGCTCTTGGATCGCATCGCCGCCCTGGGAGTCGCTACGGATTATGACTAGATTAGTCCCAAGCCCGATCTGAGAGAGATTAACTCTCCCCAAGTCACCCATCACGATGCCGTGGTAGAGGGACAGTGCGGCGACCCCTCATCTATCTTAAGGACTAGCTACGTCAGGATTCCCGACCCCTCCAAGACGGATACCCGCTGAGGGGAGGATATCACTCAAGACCTGAACTTAGAGTCAGGCGACGGACTGGATTCATTGGACAACATCCAGGAATCCAAATTTTCGAGTTCGGAAATTCCTCGCCCTCTGAGCCTCGGATGGGGTGAGGCTTTGGATTTAATTCCACCCACCCACCCGAACATTAGCGATCTATCCCAAATTAGGCAAGAGCCCGAAGAAACAGTACATCATTACTGGGCCAGATTCCTCCTGGTTATGAACAGGATAAAGGACTACCGCGAGGAAGACGCAATTTCATTCTTCTGCAATAATTGCATGGACAAGGGAATCCTCAACGCCATAAGTCGCCGTGATATTACACGCTTCGCTGACTTGGCGTCCATAGTACGAAAGTACTGTGCGATGGAAAGCGCCTGGAAAACCGAAATAAAATTTTGGGATAATCCGGCCTTGAATGCAAACCCAGTCCGAAATAAAAGGGTGCATCATCGCCAGACACCTGGGTCAAACACCAAAAAGCAAAAACCCTCTACAGGGCATGGAACCATATTGAAAGGATGGCTTAATGGACCCTGTAAAATTCACAGTACAGAGGACGCCACACCAACTCACAGCCTTAGAGCATGTTGGATACTCCGGCAGGTGGCCAAAATTGGCGAAGATCTCCTAATTCTGGAGGCCACAGAAAGCCACCCCAGAGACACCAATACGGTATTAACAGTCTTCGAGACTTTCGCATCAAATAACATGCGAAAAAGGACACTCCGCAGCCTTGCCGAAATCTACCAAGTGGCAACAATAAACCCATGGAGTGACACGGCTATTACCTTTAACGCTAGTGATGAACCTAAATTCCGAACAGCCCGAGTACCAGCTATATTGGTCCTCAGTCCAATAGTGGATGACTTTCGTCTTACCAAGGTACTCATGGACGGCGGCAGCGGATATAACCTCATTTACGAGGAAACCCTTCAAAAAATGGAAATAGACTGGAACCGCATTGAGCGAAGCAGCGCAACCTTTAGAGGAATAATCCCCAGTCGGGAAGCGCGCTATACAGGAAAATTCACACTAGATGTGGTGTTCGGCATGCCATATAATTACAGGTCCGAAGAGGTCACGTTCCATGTGGCTCTGTTCAGCAGCGGTTATCACGCTCTGCTAGGGCGGGAAGCGTTTACAATCTTCCAAGCAATACCTCATTACGGGTACATGAAGCTCAAGATGCCCGGGCCCAACGGGATCATCACTCTCGCTAGTGATCCGGACATAGCACTCCGCGCCGAAAACAAGACAGCCGCACTGGCCCTTAAGGCACTATCCGAAGCCCTAGCGGCTGAGGAACTGACTGCGCTACGCTCCATGGTGAATAGAGACGACGTGGTACTCGACAAAAGATCCAAGTCCACCTCCTTTAAACCGGCAGACAAAATAGTCAAATTCCAGGTCCATCCAACGGACCCCAATAAAACAGCTTCCATCGGGGCACATTTAAACCCTGATGTAGATGCCGCACTGCGAGAGTTCCTACGAGAGAACTGGGACATTTTCGCCTAGCACCCTTCAGACATGCCAGGAATCCCACGCAGGCTGGCCGAGCACAGCTTAAACATCCTCAAAGAATTCAAACCTATCAATCAAGCTCTTCGGCATTTTTCCGAACCTAAGAGACAGGCCATGGGAGAGGAGCTAGCAAAGCTATTGGAGGCCGGATTCATCAGAGATATAAAACATCCAGACTGGCTAGCAAACCTGGTGATGGTACCAAAGAAGGACAAATCCTGGCTCTTGTGCGTTGATTTTAAAGACCTTAACAAGGCTTGCCCAAAGGATCCCTCCCCCTCCCCCGCATCGATCAAATTATCGACGCTACCGCAGGACACGACTTGTTGTGTTTCCTCGACGCATATTCTGGCTACCATCAAATCAAGATGGCAGAATCAGACCAAGCCGCAACGGCATTTATCACACCATACGGCCCATTCTGCTTCAACACAATGCCCTTCGGGCTCAAAAACGCCGGCGCAACATATCAGCGCATGATTCAGACATGTCTGGCAAACCAGATCGGCAAAACAGTGGAGGCAAATGTAGATGATGTGGTCGTCAAAACAAGACATGTCTAATCTCTAGTAGACGACTTGAGGCTCCCATTCGATAATCTCCGAACATATGACATCAAGCTCAACCCGGAAAAATGTGTTTTCGGCGTCCCAGCCGGAAAGCTCTTGTTCTTCATTGTATCCGGTAGAGGTTGAAGCAAATCCAGCCAAGATCCGAGCTCTGTAACAATTGGATATCCCAAAGGACCTCAAACAAATACAAAAATTAACCGGATGCGTGGCGGCTCTAAGCCGATTTATCTCCCGCTTGGGAGAAAAGGCCCTACCCCTTTACCGCCTCCTTTGGCGCACCGAACACTTTGAATGGACGGATGCAGCCATGGCTGGACTCGACGAAATACTGGCAACAAACCCAGTCCTGGCCGCGCCAAACATTGGCGAACCAATGCTATTATACATTGCAGCAACACATCAGGTTGTAAGCGCACTGCTCGTCGTCGAATGAGAAATGGACGGACACAAATCCCCCCTTCAAAAGCCAGTCTATTATGTGTCCACTGTCCTCACTCCCTGCAAATCACGGTACCCGCATTATCAAAAGATTGCGTACGCAGTATTCATGGCATCCCGGAAGCTACGACACTACTTTCAAGAGTGTTCAATAACAGTAGCCTCAGAAGTACCACTTAACGATATTATAAACAACCATGACGCAACAGGCCGGATTCCAAAATGGGCCATCGAGCTCCTCCCGTTCGACATAACTTATAAGCCATGGCGAGCCATCAAGTCGCAAGTCTTGGCCGACTTCGTCGCAGAATGGACGGAGGCCGAACTCCCTAAAGAGTACGACACATATTCAAATTGGATCATGCATTTCGAGGGCTCCAAGATGTTGGCTGGACTGGGGGCTGGCGTCGTTTTGACGTCCCCCACAGGAGACACAGTTCAATACATACTCCAGATTATGTACACGGACTCCAACAATGCAGCCGAATATGAGGCCCTTCTACATGGTCTCCGGATGGCAGTATCCATGGGCATTCAACGCCTAGAGGTGCGCGGGGACTCGAACCTTGCAATATCCCAAATAAATGGAGACTTCGATGCCAAGGATCCAAAAATGGTAGCTTACCGCAACGTCGTCCTAAAAATGTCAGCTCGGTTCGAAGGGCTTGAATTCCACCATGTAGCCTGGGAAAATAATCAGGCGGCAGATGTCCTGGCACGCATCGGCGCAAAACGCGATGTAGTCCCCCCAACATCTTCTTGGAAAGGCTGTTCAAGCCATCCATAGTATGGGAAGGGGAGCCGAACAATAACAGCCCGGACCCAACCGCACTGCCCGACACCGAACATTCCGACACAATCGGAGGCTCTGCCAACGAAATAACACCTTCAGCCCACGTAATAATGGCCGTTATCGCCCCATGGACGGAACCATTCCTCGCCTACCTTACTAGGCAGGAACTCCCCAAGGACCAAAATGAGGCACGCTGCATAGTGCGGCGACCCAAAGCCTACAAAGTCCACAAGGGAGAGCTTTATAAGAAAAGCACTACCGGAGTCCTTCAAAGGTGCATCTCCGAAGAGGAAGGGCGGAACCTCCTGGCTGAAATTCATGCCGGACTCGGCGGTCATCATGCGGCAGCTCGGTCCCTTGTAAGCAAGGCCTTCCGTACATGCTTTTATTGGCCGACAGCCCGAGCAGACGCCCAGGACTTAGTCCAACGATGCACCGGTTGCCAGCTCTTTGCAAACCAAAGCGATATGCCACCCACCGCCCTCCAAACTATCCCCATCACTTGGCCCTTCGCGGTCTGGGGGCTTGACATGGTTGGACCCCTTAAAGGCGGAACCCACAAGCAAAAATACTCACTGGTCATGGTGGATAAGTTCACCAAATGGATAGAAGCCAAGCCTGTCAAGACGGCCGAATCCGGACCGGTGATAGACTTTATATCCGGGGTTGTACACCGTTACGGCGTCCCCCACCGCATCATGACGGATAACGACACGAACTTTACGGCCGACGGAGTAAAACTTCTGTGCAAAAACATGGGCATCAAGCTCGATTATGCTTCCGTCTATCACCCACAAACTAACGGCCAGGTCGAACGTGCAAATGGTCTCATCATGAGCGGCATCAAACCCAGATTAGTGCGGTCCCTCAAGGAGTCTAACACGCATTGGGTAGAGGAGCTCGACTCCGTACTCTGGGGGCTGCGGACCATGCCGAATCGCACCACCGGATACACACCATTATTTATGGTGTTCGGCGCAGAGGCAGTTCTACCTTGCGACATAATTCATGACTCAGCTCGAGTGTGCATGTACAAAGAAAGAGAAGCCGAGCTCGATTGGCAGGACATCTTGGACGCATTGGAGGAGGAGCGTGACGTGGCAAAAGCCCGTTCCACATTCTATCAACAGCAGGATTGAAGATACCAAAGCAGAGAAGTATGGGCCAAAAATTACAACATTGGTGAATTAGTTCTACGACTACCGGACAAGAAAAAGGACAAACTCAAGCCCAAGTGGGAAGGTCCCTTCATAATTGACCAAGTCCTAACTGGTGGAGCGTACCGCCTGTGAGATGCATTGGATAACCGACTCGAGCCGAACCCATGGAACGCAGCCCGTCTCCGAAGATTCTATGCCTAGCGCCGGACTCTGTGTACGTCTCCTTCCTCTGTCCATTTTTTATATACTTTCTGTCTTACATTCCTCTTCTTCTCTCTCTCTCTCTTATAGCCTTTAAAGGCTCATAAAGTGACGCGCTATCCGCGCTCATTAAACCTGGGGTCTTCTTTAAACAGAAGCTTATTTATACGGTCTTCATGCCCAACACATGTGTCACACTTCTGCATGTACCTTTTATTCACCATTATATGCATCGATATGACTTAAGTTTTGGCCAAGCTGGGTTGCCTGGCTCCTGTGCTTACCCCTATGTTCCCGATTGTTCGGCTAGGTGGTAAAGGGAGCAACTCTGCGATTGTTACTGCCGGGTCAGCCGGACGTGTACCTCGGACTGGGTGAAGCCAAAAGCTAGCATTCTTAAGGGAATATTTGGTCGGTGAACTAAAGATGATCTTTTTTATTTTATTTATCTATACGCCCCAGATGTTTTTCCTGCATTTCTTTTCGCAGCATGGACATGCACTTTAGGGCATGCCTCCCAGGGAAAGGAACCCCTAACGGAACTATTCTCCCTGGAAGATGTTTCTTACTAACCATGTAATATAACATAACTAGTCGGGCACTTGTCTGTTCACGCACTAATGACCCCTACGCCTGGTCTCCATGCATTCCCCGGTTCATATATAACCGCATGGGAATTCGGACACACTCCAGACCGTCAGGTCCCGAGGCTGAAGCGAAAAGGTCGGCCATGACAAATGATCTACAATCCGGCTAGAAGGCATTATAAATGTCAATTAAATTACATAGTCATTTTGACTCATTGTATTCCTCTTCAATACCATCTAACAGGCTGTCTAATTTATAGTCCTGCTGGGAATACTTTGCGGCCAACTCTACTTGGTCGTATACTAAGCTTACAGGGATCTCCTTCCCATCGGGCCCTACAGGACCGACCTCGGCCATGTGGTTGGGGTCAGCCTTTGTGTACCACGTCTTCACCATGGCCCAGGCCTCCCTAGCGCCTTGACGGCAGGCTGATATCTTCCACAATCGGAAGCGCCGCCGTGCTCCCTTTAGCTTCTCCGCAAGCTCTCCAAGACCTTCGGGCATGGAGATGGATGGCCACAGGGCCTGGGCGACATCTTGCATCGCCTGTCGAACTCGATCGAGCAGTTGCGAGAGCTCGGGAAGAAGGTCACCCATAGAACCGGGCATCTCCTCTGCAGGACGACCTGTTAGCACACCTACAGACATTGCTCTGTTAGTCGAATTCCCCGCCGAACTTTCTTTCAAAGGTTCGTTCAAGCACTTACTAAATATGTCACGCCGAAGCCGCTGATTCTCCTTAACGGAGTCTGGCAGCTGGGCATGAACATCTTTCAGCTCGACGCCCAGCTTGGTGTTAGCATCTTGGAGATCGTTCTTCTCCCGCCTCACCTTTGTCAGCACCTTCTCACCAGCCTTTAGCTGGCATAGGAGGTGTTGCCTTTCCGAATTCAATCCGGCGCCATCTGCAATTTCATTTGTCAGATTCACACCCATGCCGTGCTTCGCACAATACTTATCTTTCGAAGTGTATATTACCAGAGGGGGTCTCCTTGGGCTCCCCTGCCGCGGCTAGTGCGGCCTCAAGTTGGGCTTTGCACTCTTCTAGCTCCTTGGACAGTAGGGAATTCTTTTCTGTAAGAACCTACATAAAAAATGATCCTTAAATCAGTTATTCTAACTGTTTCAAGTCTCGAGGGCTACTGGTATCTATATATAATTACCAAAATTTTCTTACCCATATGTCTTTTACATATTGCTCCGTGGCTCTGGCTAGACCATTTTGTGCGGCACGGAGGTACGCATCTCCCGACTTGAAGGCATCTAACGCCTCTTGGGAGAAACAAGCGTCATGAAGAATTGTCCGGCGACGCCTGTGGTTCATGGCACTCTCCACCTCAGAGTTGGTGGCAGACAACCTGTCCACATCCTCCATCGGAGGAGCGTCCGGTGCGCGCCTTGTGTTCGGCTCCGCTTCCGGACCAGGCTTTGGAGCCTGGCTGGTGGAGGTGCGATTGGCAGTCTCTCCGAATATAGTTCGGCGAGGTATCTTTGTCCTGAAGAGAGCACGAGTGTTAATGTGCCTTGAAGGTGTAACACCTGGGATAAGGGGGCGTGCCATAACTTTGCACTGACGTCTCGGTCCGGACTGCACCTCTTTTCTGCCCACAGGGCCCTGCGGCCCCTCGTTGGCTTGTCGCCGCAGGTTCGGCCTCCCGTTTCTGGGAGGCCGGGATTAGCCCTGGGTAATCAGCCGTAACGGACACCAAGCTGTTGTCCTTGCTCAATTGATGGAACACTCCATCAATCAGCTCCACCAAAAAGTCCGGATCCTCTTGAGAGTCCGGGTCGAGGGACCATCCTGGGTCCTCGGGTTGTGGAGGAGGGTTGTTTATTTCTTTAACAGCATGGTGCAGTTCCTGCATTGAAGTCGCTAGACTGAATATTTAACAATGGGAATATAAAATGGACGGGCAAGATGCGACCACTTACCCAGCTTGGACGATTGTACATAGAAAATCCACCCTCTGGGTCGACGCGGAGAAAATCCTCCTCTTCTCCCTTGTACAAAGCGGACAAGGTCTTTATTAGAGCCGCAGCTGAATCCGGCCCCTTACGGCCGTAGCAGGTGGTGTCGTCCTCCCCGTTGAAGTCCCACATGGGGTGGCCTCTATACTGTAGCGGATGCACCCCTCGCATGATGCATGCGGCCTTGACCCCGATCATGGTCAGTCCGGAATGAGCTAACAATCTTATCCGGCCCATCAGGTAAAAAACGTCCTTGTCGCTTTCCCTCTGAGGGCTCCATGGATGCCAACTTAGGCGCTTCTTTAGTGGGGCACTGTCAAACTTAGGGAGGACGATCCGGACAGGATCCGGCAGCGGGACATCTTCTATGTAAAACCATTCCGAAGGCCAGTCCTCGGACGCTTTCTTTGGGGCTCCGGATAGGTATCCGGTCCCGGCGATGCGCCAAACTTTGGCTCCGCCCACTTGATACATTGACCCCTTCTTAGAATGGGGCACAAGGCAGAATAGCTCTTTCCACAGCCCGAAATGAGCCTCAACACCCAAAAATAGCTCGCAGAGGGCTACGAAGCCCGCGATATGCAATACGGAGGCGGGTGTAAGATTGTGTAGCTAGAGGCCATAGTACTCCAGTAGCCCCCGGAGAAACGGATGGATTGGAAATCCGAGCCCTCTTATTAGATAAGGGACAAGGCATACCCGCTCTCCTTTGGAGGGATTGGGGGCACTCTCCGCTTGCTCTCCACCATTATAAACAGCAAGACCGGCTCGAACCGGGACCATATAGGCCGGGGGAGAAACCCCTTGGTCTGGAGCGTCACTAGCTCGCTATGCGGGATGGAGCATCTATCCCAATATCTAGGCTTAGGGCTGGAAGGGCGAAGGGAGGAGTTGCGGCGGCTGACCATGGTGGAATGGACCTTTGTCGGATGCGCTCTGATGAACACTCGCAAAAGGGAGAAGGTGTGGTTTGGATCTAAATCCTCGTCCCCTTAAATGGGCGGCTCATTTACGCGGCTAGGGGTGTGGATGTAAAAACACTCAGACTTTTCATATTCGTTTGACACGTGGGAGACGGCCATTATTGGGCGTAGAAGCCAAGGAGCGCAACATTTACAAGAAACCGGACTTTATTCAACAGGTACATGGAATTTGGAGGAGAACCAGCCTTGCAATGCCGAAGACAATCTGCGCGCCGGACTCATCGTCATTGAAGCCTGGTTCGGGGGCTACTGAGGGAGTCCTGGATTAGGGTGTGTCCGGATGGCCGGACTATACCTTCAGCCGGACTCCTGGACTATGAAGATACAAGATTGAAGACTTTGTCCCGTGTCCGGAAGGGACTTTCCTTGGCGTGGAAGGCAAGCTTGGCGATATGGATATGTAGATCCCCTACCATTGTAACCGACTCTATGTAACCCTAACCCTATCCGATGTCTATATAAACCAGAGGGTTTTAGTCCATAGGACAACACAATCATACCATAGGCTAGCTTCTAGGGTTTAGCCTCTCTGATCTCGTGGTAGATCTACTCTTGTACTACCCATATCATCAATATTAATCAAGCAGGACGTAGGGTTTAACCTCCATCGAGAGGGCCCGAACCTGGGTAAAATTTCGTGTCCCTTGCCTCCTATTACCATCCGGCCTAGACTCATAGTTCGGGACCCCCTACCCGAGATCCGCCGGTTTTGACACTGACACAAGGCTTCGCCTAAGCACCGCTACGATATGACCGAGGTGGAATATGGTGGAGGGGGCACCGCACATGGCTGGGAGAGATCAACTGATCAACTTGTGTGTCTAGAGGTGCCCCCTGCCCCTGTATATAAAGGAGCAAGGGGGGAGGCCGGCCGGCCCTCTATGGGCGCGCCAGGAGGAGGAGTCCTCCTCCTAGTAGGAGTAGGACTCCCCTTTCCTACTCCTACTAGGAGGAGGAAAGGAAGGAGGAGAAGGAGAAGGTAGGAGAAGGAGGAAAAGGAGGAAAGGGGGGGGGGGGCTGGCCCCCTAGTCCAATTCGGTTTGGGCTAGGGGGGCCGCGCGCCCTGCCTCCTCTCTTCCACCACTTGTCCCATGAGGCCCATTACTTCTTCCTCGTATTCCCGTAACTCCCCAGTACCCCCGAAAATACCCGAATCACTCGGAACCTTTCCGATGTCCGAATATAGTCATCCAATATATCGATCTTTATGTCTCGACCATTTCAAGACTCCTCGTCATGTCCCCGATCTCATCCGGGACTCCGAAATACCTTTGGTACATCAAATCACATAAACTCATAATACAATCGTCACCGAAACTTTAAGCGTGCGGGCCCTACGGGTTCGAGAACTATGTAGACATGATCGAGACATGTCTCCAGTCAATAACCAATAGCGGAACCTAGATGCTCATATTGGCTAAGTAAGATGAATCATTTTGGAGCAAACCTAGGTAAGATGGGTCATTTTAGAGCTAACTTGGGTAAAATGGATCATTTATCAGCTAAGTGAGGTAAAATGGGTCATTTTAGAGCTAACTTAGGTAAAATGGATCGTTTATGAGCTAACTAAGGTAAAATGGATCATTTTAGAACTAACTTAGGTAAAATGGATCGTTTATGAGCTAACTAAGGTAAAATGGATCATTTTAGAACTAACTTAGGTAAAATGGATTGTTTATGAGCTAACTAAGCTAATTATGCCATTTTTGACATAAGTAAGCTAAGTACATGTCAATATTGAGCAAGCCTAGTTAACTAAGCATATTAGAGCTAACTTTGGTCATTTTGGCGGAAATAAAGCTAAGTATAGATCATTTTAGAGCTAACTTAGGTAAAATGGATGGTTTTGGAGGTCAGTAAGCTTATTAAGTCATTTTGGAGGAAATGAAGCTAAGTCTAGGTCTTTATGCATTTGTTAAGCAAAACACGAGAGAACTTACTGTGATCATGGAGGTGTGGGAGCGGGCTGGCTCGTGTCGGTACCTGGAGAAGGATCGTGCGATGCTTGTGTGGAGTTACACTGCACCAAAGATCATTTCCAATGTCTCGTTAGCATGATGACACTCAAATGTTCAGACTAGCAAGTAGTGTCCATTCAAATTAAACTCACCGTCATCCCAGGAGCAATCACTGGCATCGGCGGAGCGGTCTGACCGGACTTCTCGCACACAGACTGCACATTTGGTTTTGACGACTCAGTCATACTAGTTAGTAATGAGACAAACACTACATGAATGTTTTGGCTAATCAGCAGAAGAAACTTACCGCAAGGAGCTCGTACATTGCCCTTGCCTGCATGTCATTCCATGCCCTCTCCTCCTCCAACATCTTTGTCGTGCTCTCCTCCAACTCCCGCTGCCTCTCTGTTGCCTCCGACAGAAGTTTCTCTGTTCTATCTCTCTCACTCTGTATAGCAGCCTGCAACACCACTCCTCGTTAGCATTTGTAATCATTGATGGAAACGCACACACTGTAATGTAGAAAGATAGCTGAGTACGTATAACTAACCTTGAAGGCGAGTTGGACTGGCCTTTCACGAGGCATTATCTCAGGAGGGGATCTCGACTGGCGCACCTTGATCTTCGGGAGAGTGCTAGGACAACGGATAAGTCCATCTCTAATGGCTATCGAGCCATGGGACCTCCCGCCACCAGCTATCATCACCAGCTCTGGATCAATGGGACCCTGGCTCGGGTTAAAGTCCTTCCCTTTCCTCGCCTTCCCTTCATCTCTATATTTCACGAGCTTGTCATGGGAGGAGATGTTGGTGAAGTTGTTTGCATCATCAAGGTCAGACGGAGAGAATGCCTTGACTTTCTTGTAAGAGGCAGTATGGGCCATGGCATAGAGGTCGTACACCTCTGGCACCTTATCCGCCTTATTATAGCGTGCCTGAAAGAGAGAAACAACGTAAATTAGTAATTAAAGGGCTCAAGCTAGCATGATGAATGAATTGCATGAATCATGAAGCAAACCACATACCCAGTTTCGCCCGAACTGATATAAGTTGGAGCTGCCTTGATGGTGTGGCACACCTTCCATTTGGGCACGTTTATCCTTGGCCGCGTTGTGGACAGCTAGCCATTCTTTTGAGCACCACTCATTGACCAACACCTCCCAACAATCCATCTGATCCGCACACCATCTCGGAGGCGCCTAAGTTAGCAAATAGAAACTTGAGCGCTACGGCTATGAATTAATAAATGAAGGAAGTAAGTACAAGGCCTTAAGAATTACCTTCATGTTTTGCTCCTTACTCAAGAACTTCTCGCGGCACGCTGACTTGGGCTTCTATGTACCACGCAAGGCGTAGTAGTCTCGAACAGCCTGCACCTGAGCCTCGTGCCATAAGTTCTGTAGTATGCGCTTGTAGACGTTCTCGATAACATTTACCGCCTCCTCCTTGTATCCCTCCTCACACCTGTAGAATGTCTGCAATCAAATGAGATAATATTGATTAGTACAATTAATAACTAGCTAGTTGAATATTTTTAATTGTGTAAAGGAGAAATTACCCAGAACTTTCTGATCACCACGTCTGCCCTCATGTTGCACAAGACATCGTCGATAATCTCACCCGGCGGGGCCGGGGCAGCCAAATAGTGCTCCCAGCTCAATCCAAGCTCTGGAAGCCGACCCTCACCAGGCAACGTGACAAACCCCGGGAAGTTTTGCCAGCAAAGCACTCCAAGGACGGAGTTGGGTCGGCGGACCTTCTCATGGTGGTCCCAACCCCTGCAGCATGACAAGGCCAATGCATTAGATATTTGAAGAAACGTGAATGCAGAAGGTACAAAAATATTAAATGCACTTACCTCTCCCCATCAGGGAAAATCAACCACCTCTGCTCGCGGGTCGCCGGCACGGACGGGAGCCGTGTACAACCACGCTGGTAGACGGTGCCCCCCTCTTCCTCAATATCAGTCGGCTCCCTACCATCATCAGCATGGCCACTCGGCCCCTCAGGCTGATCCAGCCAGGTACCCCATCCAGGCGTGTGCTCGTCCGGGGTCTCATGGGCCCAACTATCATGGGACGAAGGCCTGTGGACCCAAGGCTCATGGACCGGAGTCCGTGTAGCCTCCTCCTCGGACGAGTCCACCTTAGCAGTCACGTGCTCGGGTGAAACAGCTGGGGGTGGCAGTGAGGAAGGCACCCTAGCAGTCACGTGCTCGGGTGAAACAGCTAGTGGTGGCGGTGAGGAAGGCACCCTAGCAGTCACGTGCTCGGGTGAAACAGCTAGTGGTGGCGGCAAGGAAGGCACCCTAGCAGTCACCCTACCTCCTCTCCTGCGACCATGTGCTCCAGCTCCTCTCTTCTTCCCTCCCTTTCCTCACCCCCTGCTGGGCACCGCGGTTGACGAAGAAGGGCCCGATGGTGTCGCCATACTGTCCAGCAATGCTCGTCGGATTTGTGTGGGTGGAATGGAAGACCTCCCACCACGCGCCGACAAAGAAGGGGCCTCGGAGCGCTCCGGACTAGCACCCACCATCTTTCAACACCTGCCATGACAAAGAGTAAATGAAATTAAACAACATAAAAAAATACCGACATGAATAATAATATATGATGTTTTTCATAACAAAATCAATATATATATATATATATGGTGTCGGGGTGGCGTGTCGGGGTCGGGGTGCCGTTTCGGGGTCTAGGTGTCGAG
>NC_041380.1:397715502-397732419 GCF_002162155.2 Triticum dicoccoides
GTCGGGGCGGTCGGGTGGTGACGTGATGGGGCGGCGGAGTGGTGGGGCGACGAGGCGTCGACGCGTGGGAGGCGGCGGCGGGTGGCGGGGGTGGCGGCGGGCGGCGGGGAGGAGAGAGGGAGAAAAACAGAGAGAAGGGGCGGGGTGGGGCTCAGTCATTAGTTAGGAAGAATCTTTGTCGTCCGCCCATCCTTTGTCGTCCGCTTTGTTTCCTCTTTGCCATTTGCTAGCAGACGGCAAAGAGGGGGGCCGTTAAGTTTTCCTCAATTAACTCGTTTAGTGGGGCCAGCTCTCTCTTTGCCGTCAGCCAGCGGACGGCAAAGAACAGGCTGATGGCAAAGACCTTCTTTGCCGTCCGTTTTCCTTAAGCTGACGGAAAATATCTTCTTTGTCGTCCGCCAGCGGACGGTAAAGAACTTGCAGACGGCAAATAAGCTAATTCCAGTAGTGTAGCATGGTTCATAAAGGAAGAACAAGAAAACACAAAGGACACAAATCATGTGAATGAAACAAAAAACCGAGGTATACCGATAATTGTTGAATAAGAAAGATGGGATGCCAACTGGGGCATCCCCAAGCTTAGATGCTTGAGTATCCTTAGAATATTTACTTGGGGTGCCTTGGTCATCCCCAAGCTTGAGCTCTTGCCCCTCTTTTGTGACGCCCCGAGACCTACGTGCTAGGTGTCTTCCAGTTTTTTGCTGCGTTGCCATGTCATTTGCTTGCGTGTTGCATTTCATCATGTCATCATGTGCATTGCATCATCATGTTTTCAAAACCTGCATCGGTCCGGGTTTCTCCCTATTCCTTTTGTTGTCCTTTCTGAGCCCAACCACACTTGCACGCACCCGCGGCATGTCCGAAATAATATTTTATAAGTGGCCAAGAAATGTTCTCGGATTTGGTTGAAAGTTGGCGTGCGGTCTTATTATAGTGTAGGTAGGCCGCCTGCCAAGTTTCATCGCAATCGGAGTTCGTTGGATGCCCCAACGATTAACTATAGTGGCAATATAGCAGGTCTAACGTCGGACGTTTTTGGTCTCCGGAAACAGTCGTCGGGCCTCTCCTCTTCTCTCTTCTCATCCCTTTGCCTTATGCACTACCTCTCACCGCCAGGCCCTACCTAACCTCTCTCGTCTGCCCACGGACCTCCTCCGCGCGCGTCCAAAATCTGTCCCGGACCCGACCCGGACAGTCGTTACCGCTGTGTCCGGATCATCCCCAAACATCTACAAAACATCACTGTTTTCTTATTTGGGCTCCCTAGCTATTTTATTCGCGATCGTCTGATTGCGATCGGAGGGTCCGACTAGCCCCTGACCAAAAATCCTTGCTATATATACTGCCTAACCCTAGATCCTAGGAGCCTTGTCCCATCGATCCCATCACGCCGCCGCCACTCCTCCAGTCCCCTCTTCCTCGGGATCCCCTCCCAATCCAGCCCACCAACCAGCGCAAGCCACTTTTTCCCTCGATCCCGAATGGATCGTGTAGCTGCTCGATGCCCCGAGCGGGAGCGCTCGGCCTCGTCCCCTCGCGCCACCGCCGCCGGTAACTAGCGCCACCAGGCCGTGCCCTGCTCCCTTCCTCCCCGTGCCGATCTCTCGAAATCTCTCATCTCGCTCGCCTCACCCTCTCTCTCTCTCTCTTCACAGGGAACGAGTGGGATATGCCATGGCCGCTCGCGGAAGCTTCGTCATTGCCGGGATCAAGTTCCTCCGGCCCCGGCCTCGGATCCGACGTCTCCAGCCTTCCTGCTGCCTTGCTCGTCCGTGCCAAGACCTCGCCTCTGCTCCACCTCAAGGCCTCGCCATCGCTGCCGCACTTCGCCGGTGAATAGCACTGCTGCCCTGCATCGCCTGAAGCCACCGTGCCATGCCCGAGTCGAGCGCGAGCTCGAGGTCGAGCCGCTGAACGCGCCCATCCTGTAGCTGCATCCTCACTGTTTTCCGCACCCCCGCCGTTAGCATGTGGTCGCGACGGTCGCCGTCTTGCTCGTCGGCGTCGTCACCTAGTTCCTTGGTGATCCACGAAGAAGAAGGCCTGGTCTCTGGTTTTGTTCAAGTAGAGCGACGCCCTTGTTTTGCACAACATGCAGCAGCAGCGCAGTGGTAAACACCCTGTTCCTCTATCCAGGAGGTCGTGGGATCAGGTGTCAGCCGGCCCCTTTTTTTGCTCTATTTTTTCTGTACTGTTTGCACGCGCACATCCACTTCGGGCCAAATCTGCTACCGGGCTTGCACAATGCGTTGGATCCGGCCTGTGCATATTTTTTTCAGTATGTGCATTTTACCATTTAACAGTGCATTCTTATTTAAAGTAATGCCATCAGTTTAAAATGCTCATAACTAAATATCCATGCATCCAAATGAAACATGTCATATATGCATCTTGCTCAGTTTTTCATGTTCTTTAACAATATGCAACTTTTATCCCTGTTAAAACTGATTAAAATTGTTGTTTGCATTGTTTTGCACAAATGACATGTTAAAATAGTTTATTTCATAACTTAATAACCGTAGCTCAGTTTTAAACAAACTTTATATGTAAATGGGGTAGAATTTTGCCTAGTTTAACATGGTGGTTTTATTTTGCATGTTTAATAACTCTAAAATTGTGTCTAGGGCAGAACAGTACCAAACCTAATATATGCATATGGGGATTTACCGGAATTGTTGTTCGTTGCGTCCGGCCTCATTGAAACTTGTCTAGATAGGTAGTTTTACTTTGCTTCACCCTCTTGCCATGTTTAACAACATTTAATATTGTTGGGCACATAAACGAGATCGAACTAAATAACTTGTCATGGTGTTTCGTCAATATGCAACTTGTAGCATATTGAGCTCCACTTAATTTGTAGGGTTGCTTGTGCACTTTGCCATGCCATGCTTCATTAAACCAGACATGCATCATACTTGATTGTGCATCATGCCATGTTCATGTCGTGATTGTTTACTATGTTGTGTGATTCTTTCTGGTGTTGCTTCTTCGGGTTGGTTCCGAGAACGTTGTGATTGTGAGGACCCGTTCGCCTACGTACATTTGTCTTCTTCATGGACTCGTTCTTCTTCCTTGCGGGATTTCAGGCAAGATGATCATACCCTCGAAATCACTTCTATCTTTGCTTGCTAGTTGCTCGCTCTTTTGCTATGCCTATGCTGCGATACCTACCACTTGCTTATCATGCCTCCCATATTGTTGAACCAAGCATCTAGCCCACCTTGTCCTAGCAAACCGTTGTTTGGCTATGTTACCGCTTGCTCAGCCCCTCTTATAGCGTTGTTAGTTGCATGTGAAGATTGAAGTTTGTTCCTTGTTGGTACATGGAGATGTTGTTCCTTGTTGGAACATGTTTACTTGTTGGGATATCACAATATATCTTATTTAATTAATGCATCTATATACTTGGTAAAGGGTGGAGGGCTCGGCCTTTTGCCTAGTGTTTTGTTCCACTCTTGCCGCCCTAGTTTCCGTCATATCGGTGTTATGTTCCCGGATTTTGCGTTCCTTCCGCGGTTGGGTGATAATGGGAACCCCTTGATAGTTCGCCTTGAATAAAACTCTTCCAGCAATGCCCAACATTGGTTTTACCATTTGCCACCTAGCCTCTTTTTCCCTTGGGTTCCACAGACTCAAGGGTCATCTTATTTAAACCCCCCGGGCCAGTGCTCCTCTGAGTGTTGGTCCACCTCGTGAGCCGCCGGTGGCCACCAGGGGCAACTCTGGGCTGGCCTACCGGAAGTTTAGACAATCTGAGTGTGCCCTGAGAACGAGATATGTGCAGCTCCTATCGGGATTTGTCGGCACATTCGGGCGGTGTTGCTGGATTTGTTTTAACTTGTCGAAGTTGTCTTGTAGAACCAGGGTACCGAGTCTGATCGGAATGTCTCGGGAGAAGGTATATCCTTCGTTGACCGTGAGAGCTTGTCATGGGCTAAGTAGGGACTCCCCTGCAGGGCTTTGAACTTTCGAAAGTCGTGCCCGCGGTTATGGGCAGATGGGAATTTGTTAATGTCCGGTTGTAGAAAACCTGAAGTTGACCTTAATTAAAATACATCAACCGCATGTGTAACCGTGATGGTCTCTTTCCGGCGGAGTCCGGGAAGTGAACATGGTGTTGGAGTTATGCTTGACGTAGGTTGTTCTAGGATCACTTCTTGATCATAGTTGTTCGTCCGTGCTTTGCCTTCTCTTCTCGCTCTCATTTGCGTATGTTAGCCACCATATATGCTAGTCGCTTGCTGCAGCTCCACTTCATACCTTTACCTTACCCATAAGCTTAAATAGTCTTGATCGCGAGGGTGCGAGATTGCTAAGTCCCCGTGACTCACAGATACTTCCAAAACCAGCTTGCAGGTGCCGATGATGCCATTACAGGTGACACAACCAAGCTCGGGAGGAGCTCGATGAAGATCTTGTCCTTCGTGTTGTTTCGTTCTAGTTGATCAGTAGTGGAGCCCAGTTGGGGTCGATAGGGGACCTTGTCGCATTTGGGGTTCTTCTTTTATTTTGGTTCCGTAGTCGGACCTTGATTGTATCTGGTTGATGTAATGCTTTATTCATGTAATTTTGTGAAGTTGCGATTGCAAGCCAACTATGTATCTTTTCCCCTTATTGTATTAAATGGGTTGTTTGCGAAGATTACCTCACTTGCGACATTGCTTTCAAAGCGGTTATGCCTCTAAGTCGTGCTTCGACACGTGGGAGATATAGCTGCATCGAGGGCATTACAAGTTGGTAATCAGAGCCTTCCCAGACCTTAGGAGCCCCCACTGCTTGATCGAATTAGCTGACGAGTTGAGTCTAGAATTTTTTTTTGAGTCATTTAGGAATTATAAATCAGAGAGTTTAGGAATTCTTTTTACTCCCCGGTCCCTTCATCGCTCTGGTAAGGCATCCTGACGTAGAGTTTTGACTCTTCTCTTCTCAAATTTCACTAATTTTTTTTAGGATCACGCGGGTATCTTGGAATCGTTCCGATGGTTTTGTGACGAGAACATTGTTCTTGGTGCCTCTTGTCATTTAGGGGTTGTGGCAGTGTCCCGGGGAGTTGAGCTCCGAGGTGTTGTCGTCACAATTTTATCGTTGCAGTTCTGGAATACCTGAGTTTAGTTTCACCGACATTGAAAATCTCTTTTATGCAGTTGTTGGTGAGATAACCTCGACGCCACCCAGTACTGGGGCGGGAGTTCGGGAGCATTGCCATAACTCGTATAACGGATGCTTTTCGAAGGTTGAGGTAGACGATTTCCGAAGGTTTCTTGGTTATGTGTTGAAGGATGGATACAGGTGGATGTAGGATTTGTTAGTTTTGGGTGAGATATTATCCTTCCCCTGTATCCCCAACACCTGATTGCATAACCGGAAAATTTCGGGAGTTTATAAGTGGGAATTCAAGTAGCTCTTAGGATATCTTTCCGACAGATGTATGATATGAAATTGGGGTTCGACGTCTAGTGGTCCGCCTATCCATGGTTGGTTTTACAGTGGTCTTGTTGTGTCTTAAAGAGTCCTTGGCTATGCCGACTTGGGGACGCTTCGTATGTCATGTGCACTGCCTTGTACATGATGGTGTTGTACGATCGAGCACGTGTAGGCCCCACCACGAAAACTTCGGACGAAATCTCTATCATATGTTTGTTCCGGCTTATTTTGCAAGCCAATCCTTTGTTTGTTTTGAGTTGTGGTATTCGAGTTGCTTCGAAGTAAAATGTTGATTTCATCCCTTGCCTAAGTGGTGTTCTCATACTCCTATGTGAATACTAATCCTTCTTGATAATCGAGATTGTCATGTCAATCCTTTTTCCAACCGATGCGCTTCTCTTCGAGATGATCCCATCTTTCTCCCCATCAGGAAGATCAATTATCATTTCTTCTCGATGTTGTTTGTTTCATTCATCCCAAGTTGCCTTTGTTTTTCCCGCCCACCCACCCCTTTTTCTTCGAGGACTCGGAATTCTTAATCAAGTATCCTTTTATTCATATGAAGTCTCTCCATTCTTTTCCTTCATGTTCTTACCCGGTGATTCTCATGAAGATTCTAACGGAGCTTCAAGTTCATCATTATTCATTATTTTTCTTCTCCGGTGGAACCAAGTCTAGCTTTGTTGACCATATATTTTCCTCGTTTCAAATGTTTCTCCATACCGGTGCACCTCATAATAATTCACTTCTCGCTATTCATTTGTTCCGGAGTGCTCAAGATATCGCAAAAGGCTCATCTTGTCATTCAAGATCCGTTCAACCTAGTTCGAGGATGTTATCTCATTCAAGCCATTTTATTCAACCTGTGCTATCTCTCTTCTTAAATCTTTTCAACTGTGTTTTTTTCTTGAGTGGGCCCTAACCCACAGGTCTTTTTCCAGGATCTTACCTGACTCTTCTAATTCTCCCGGAGATATCCATAAAATTCTTTTCGAAGTTTGACATAAGAATGAATTACCATAAGTCTTATGTCTTTCTCCAAGATCTTTCAAAATTCTTTTCATCGTTGGCTCAACCTCTTCGTTTTGATTCTTCCGGAGTGTCTAAATAATTCATGGTGGTGTTTCTCGTCGTCATTCTCAAAGATTTGAAGTCCGAAGAAGAGTTCCTTTCAAATCTTGGCCCGTTCTCTCAAGATTCGTGGTTCTAATTCGAGGCCATCCTCTCATAATTGTTTGATTGTGAGAATTCTTTTTATCCATCCAGAGCAATTCAGGAGCCTTTTCAGTTTGTTCATCCGGAGCCCATCATCTAAGATTTATTCATTCTCAGCTTTCAGCTATCATTCTTCAAATTTTACCGGTGCTTCGTTCAAGTGATCTTTAATCGGCTCGTGATCTCTTCATTCTCATGTATCTAAATCCTCTCAAGCATCTTCGTGTATTTGCTAATTCTTCCCGGTGTTTCTTTATGTTTTATTCGTTCTTTTTCAATTCTTACAGTGGTTCGTTCAAGATTTCGCTTCCTTTATTTTTGTATCAATTCATCTGTTATGTCATCCTACCGGTGGATCATTGAAGGCCTCTTCAAGTTTGCGCAATATCTATCTTAATCCTTTCTAAGAGAGTAAGTAGTGTGCCAAATCCATTGTTTATCATCAATTTAATTGATGAAGGACAATCATAATGTAATTCTTATTCTTGTTTCATCCTAATGATTAATTCTTTATTCCGGAGGCCCTTCAAATTCTCGGTTTCATTTGTTTCATCTTCTCTTTTTCCCAGAGTTCCAACCTCTTTCAATTATATTATCACGGAGATCTCTATCTAAATCATTGCGAGGCTTCAATCTTATTGTTTTCATCATTCAATTATTCTGGATCATTCTTTTATTACCGGAGTTCTTCATGAAGGTTCTACATGATGGTTCACCAATGATTTAATTCCTTCTCCAAGTGTTCATCAACATTCTTTTCTAAGGAGCTCAAGTTTTTTCTTCGTCTTCCAATCCATAGTGCAATTCTTTTTACCGTATCATTTGAGGTGGTATTATGTCATTCTTGATAATTTGAGTTCATGTCTCATGATTCACATGTTGTTAAGAATCAGGTATTTAAAACCCATCAATCGCGTCATTGGAGTTATCTTGGGTTATAGTTCACCTAAAGCCTTCCCTAAGGATTGTTGCTATTTATGGTGCTCATAAATGACTTAAGTAATTCATCTATTCCCCCGGTGAAATTAGTTTCTTGTCTCCTTGTTGATATCAATACAATCTTGTTTTCCGTTAGTGGCAGAATTTCACCTCATAATTTTAAGAAGTTTTTCATAAGCCCACTACAAGTTTATTCGTTTCGTTGTTGGTTTTTCCAACAATTTCGTTATACCGTTCTTGCAAGGATGCTTTTCAAGCTCTTTTGTGGCAGAACTTGCCATTTTCTTCTCCGTTCTTTTGTTCCGACGATCCAACTTCTATTCTTTCGTTCCGGAGGCATTGTGATGTTGCTCTCTAAGACCCATCATCTTGTTTTGTCAAGATCATGTTCTTTCCTTTTGCTTATCCATTCAACCAGAGTGTCGTGTTTGCATTCGAGCTCTCTCATCTTATCAAGTTTTACCTCCATTCTCAACTGGAATGCTGTCTGAAATCTTTCTTACTCCTTGTGTCATTCTTTCAACAGTTTCGGAGGTAGTGTGTTGTTGATTTCATCAAGTATCCTCTCATCTTGTCAAGTTCATGTTGAATTCTTTCCATTTACAGTCGGAGTGCTGCCCAAATCATATCATTCTTATTCCTTCTCTATCTTGTTTTAACCGGAGTGGTTTCAATATCTATCTTGCCACTTAACCTCTAGATTCTCACCGTATCCCATGTTCCTCTTATCTATAGGATTGTTTAAAACTTCTTGCATCTCTGTTGGCTTCCTTCTTTCAATTTGTTTAACCTCGCAAGGTTCTTTGGGCTCACTCATTTTTCAAAGAAGCAACTTAGTTTTTACCTCTTCTTTTTCTCTCCCGTTTTCCCTCCGGTGCCATTCTAGATCTCGGGACGAGATCCTCTTGTAGTGGTGGAGTGTTGTGACGCCCCGAGACCGACGTGCCAGGTGTCTTCCAGTTATTCGCTGCCTTGCCATGTCATTTGCTTGCGTGTTGCATTTCATCATGTCATCATGTGCATTGCATCATCATGTTTTCAAAACCTGCATCCGTCCGGGTTTCTCCCCATTCCTTCTGTTGTCCTTTCTAATCCCAATCACACTTGCACGCGCCCGCGGCATGTCCGGAAAAATATTTTATAAGTGGCCGAGAAATGTTCTCGGATTGGGTTGAAAGTTGGCGTGCGGTCTTATTATAGTGTAGGTACGCCGCCTGCCAAGTTTCATCGCAATCGGAGTTCGTTTGACGCCCCAACGATTAACTATAGCGGCAATATAGCCGGTCTAATGTCGGACGTTTTCGGTCTCCGGAAACAGTCAACGGGCCTCTCCTCTTCTCTCTTCTCAGCCCTTTGCCTTCTGCACTACCTCTCACCGCCAGGCCCTACCTAACCTCTCTCGTCTGCCCGCGGACCTCCTCCCGCGCGCGTCCAAAATCTGTCCCGGACCCGACCAGGACAGTCGTTACCGCTGTGTCCGGATCATCCCCAAACATCTACAAAACATCACTGTTTTCTTATTTGGACTCCCTAGCTATTTTATTCGCGATCGTCCGATTGCGATCGGAGGGTCCGATTAGCCCCTGACCAAAAATCCTTGCTATATATACTGCCTAACCCTAGATCCTAGGAGCCTTGTCCCATCGATCCCATCACGCCGCCGCCACTCCTCCAGTCCCCTCTTCCTCGGGATCCCCTCCCGATCCAGCCCACCAACCAGCGCAAGCCACTTTTTCCCTTGATCCCGAATGGATCGTGTAGCTGCTCGATGCCCCGAGCAAGAGCGCTTGGCCTCGTCCCCTCGCGCCACCGACGGCGGCAACCAGCGCCACCAGGCCGTGCCCTGCTCCCTTCCTCCCCGTGCCGATCTCTCGAAATCTCTCATCTCGCTCGCCTCACCCTCTCTCTCTCTTCACAAGGAACGAGTGCGATATGCCATGGCCACCTATGGAAGCTTCGTCATTGCCGGGATCAAGTTCCTCCGGCCCCGGCCTCGGATCCGACGTCTCCAGCCTCCCTGCTGCCTTGCTCGTCCGCGCCAAGACCTCGCCTCTGCTCCACCTCAAGGCCTCACCGTCGTTGCCGGACTTCGCCGGTGAACAGCACTGCTGCCCTGCATCGCCTGAAGCCACCGTGCCATGCCCGAGTCGAGCGCGAGCTCGAGGTCGTGCCGCTGAACGCGCCCATCCTGTAGCTGCATCCTCACTGTTTTCCGCACCCCCGCCGTTAGCATGTGGTCGCGACGGTCGCCGTCTTGCTCGCCGGCGTCGTCACCTAGTTCCTTGGTGATCCACGAAGAAGAAGGCCTGGTCTCTGGTTTTGTTCAAGTAGAGCGACGCCCTTGTTTTGCACAACATGCAGCAGCAGCGCAGTGGTAAACACCCTGTTCCTCTATCTAGGAGGTCGTGGGATCAAGTGTCAGCCGGCCCCTTTTTTGCTCTATTTTTTTTGTACTGTTTGCACGCACACATCCACTTCGGGCCAAATTTGCTACCGGGCTTGCACAATGCGTTGGATCCGGCCTGTGCATATTTTTTTCAGTATGTGCATTTTACCATTTTCCAGTGCATTCTTATTTACAGTAATGCCATCAGTTTAAAATGCTCATAACTAAATATCCATGCATCCAAATGAAACATGTCATATATGCATCTTGCTTAGTTTTTCATGTTATTTAACAATATACAACTTTTATCCCTGTTAAAACTGATTAAAATTGTTGTTTGCATTGTTTTGCACAAATGACATGTTAAAATAGTTTATTTCATAACTTAATAACCGTAGCTCGGTTTTAAACAAACTTTATATGTAAATGGGGTAGAATTTTGCCTAGTTTAACATGGTGGTTTTATTTTGCATGTTTAATAACTCTAAAATTGTGTTTAGGGCAGAACAGTACCAAACCTAATATATGCATATGGGGATTTACCGGAATTGTTGTTCGTTGCGTCCGGCCTCATTTAAACTTGTCTAGATAGGTAGTTTTACTTTGCTTAACCCTCTTGCCATGTTTAACAACATTTAATATTGTTGGGTACATAAACGAGATCGAATTAAATAACTTGTCGTGGTGTTTCGTCAATATGCAACTTGTAGCATATTGAGCTCCACTTAATTTGTAGGGTTGCTTGTGCACTTTGCCATGCCATGCTTCATTAAACCGGACATGCATCATACTTGATTGTGCATCATGCCATGTTCATGTCCTGATTGTTTACTATGTTGTGTGATTCTTTCCGGTGTTGCTTCTTCGGGTTGGTTTCGAGAACGTCGTGATTGTGAGGACCCGTTCGCCTACGTACATTTGTCTTCTTCATGGACTCGTTCTTCTTCCTTGCGGGATTTCAGGCAAGATGATCATACCCTCGAAATCACTTCTATCTTTGCTTGCTAGTTGCTCGCTCTTTTGCTATGCCTATGCTGCGATACCTACCACTTGCTTATCATGCCTCCTATATTGTTGAACCAAGCCTCTAACCCACCTTGTCCTAGCAAACTGTTGTTTGGCTATGTTACCGCTTGCTCAACCCCTCTTATAGTGTTGTGAGTTGCATGTGAAGATTGAAGTTTGTTCCTTGTTGGAACATGGAGATGTTGTTCCTTGTTGGAACATGTTTATTTGTTGGGATATCACAATATATCTTATTTAATTAATGCATCTATATACTTGGTAAAGGGTGGAGGTCTCGGCCTTTTGCCTAGTGTTTTGTTCCACTCGTGCCGCCCTAGTTTCCGTCATATCGGTATTATGTTCCCGGATTTTGCGTTCCTTACGCGGTTGGGTGATAATGGGAACCCCTTGATAGTTCGCCTTGAATAAAACTCTTCCAGCAATGCCCAACATTGGTTTTACCATTTGCCACCTAGCCTCTTTTTCCCTTGGGTTCCGCGGACTCAAGGGTCATCTTATTTAAACCCCACGGGCCAGTGCTCCTCTGAGTGTTGGTCCACCTCGTCAGCCGCCGGTGGCCACCAGGGGCAACTCTGGGCTAGCCTACCGGAAGTTTAGACAATCTGAGTGTGCCCTGAGAACGAGATATGTGCAGCTCCTATCGGGATTTGTCGGCACATTGGGCGGTGTTGCTGGATTTGTTTTAACTTGTCGAAGTTGTCTTGTAGAACCGGGATACCGAGTCTGATCGGAATGTCTTGGGAGAAGGTATATCCTTTGTTAACCATGAGAGCTTGTCATGGGCTAAGTAGGGACTCCCCTGCAGGGATTTGAACTTTCGAAAGCCGTGCCCGCGGTTATGGGCAGATGGGAATTTGTTAATGTTCGGTTGTAGAAAACCTGAAGTTGACCTTAATTAAAATACATCAACCGCGTGTGTAACCGTGATGGTCTCTTTCCGGCGGAGTCCGGGAAGTGAACACGGTGTTGGAGTTATGCTTGACGTAGGTTGTTCTAGGATCACTTCTTGATCATAGTTGTTCGACCATGCTTTGCCTTCTCTTCTCGCTCTCATTTGCGTATGTTAGCCACCATATATGCTAGTCGCTTGCTGCAGCTCCACTTCATACCTTTACCTTACCCATAAGCTTAAATAGTCTTGATCGCGAGGGTGCGAGATTGCTGAGTCCCCGTGACTCACAGATACTTCCAAAACCAGCTTGCAGGTGCCGATGATGCCATTCCAGGTGACACAACCAAGCTCGGGAGGAGCTCGATGAAGATCTTGTCCTTTGTGTTGTTTCATTCTAGTTGATCAGTAGTGGAGCCCAGTTGGGGTCGATAGGGGACCTTGTCGCATTTGGGGTTCTTCTTTTATTTTGGTTCCGTAGTCGGATGTAACGCCCCGAGACCGATGTGCCAGGTGTCGTTCAGTTATTCGTTGTTGTTGTCTTGTCATTTGCTTGCGTGTTGCATTTAATGATGTCATCATGTGCATTGCATCATCATGTTTTCAAAACTTGCATCCGTCCCGGTCTCCTCGTTCCTTCCGTTGTCCGTTCTGAGCCCAACCACACTTGCACGCGCCCGCGGCACGTCCGAAATATTATTTTATTAGTGGCCGGAAAATGTTCTCGGAATGGGTTGAAAGTTGGCATGCGGTGTCGTTTTGTTGTCAGTAGACCGCCTGCCAAGTTTCATCGCATTCGGAGTCCGTTTGACGTCCCAACGGATAAACTATAGCGGCATTATAGCCGGTCTAACGTCGGACGTTTTCGGTCTCCGGAAACAGTCGCCGGGCCTCCCTCTCTTCTCTTCTCTCAGCTCGAGACCGTCTGCACAGCCCACCTAGTCCATCCTCCTTCCCCTCTTCGCTTCCGGAGTTGCCCGATGCGATCGCGCGGTCCGAAACCCTCTCTGCACAGTGCATCGAACCCCTCACGCGAGCGCCCGAAAGTTGTCCCGGACCCGACCCGGACTGTCGCTACCGTCGTGTCCGGATCATCCCCAAACGTCTACAAAACATCTCCGTTTTCCTATTTGGACTTCCTATCTATTTATTCCTAGACCATCCGATTAAGATCGGAGGGACCAAATACCCCTATCCAAAATTCACTTGTGCTATATAAAGACCAACCCTAAATTTTAGGGATCTTGTCCCATCCACCCTCTCCCGAGCGCCGCCACTCTTCCTGTCTCCTCCTCATCGAGATCCTCCCGATCCAAAAATCCCCTCGCAGCCAGTCTCTCCACCTCGTTTCTCCCACCAAAACTCCACTCGGCCTTCCATGCCCGGCCAATCCAGAGCGTAGCTCCTCCCTGCCTCGATCTGGAAGGAGGAGCCCAAGCCCCTGCAGCCGCCCGAGGCCTCCGCGGCCTGCTCCTCCCGCCTTCCTTCGCGCCTGGTTCCGCTCGCCGTCGTCCTTCATCCCGCAGCGCCCGAGCCCCCGTGCCATGCTCCTCCTCCTGCCCCGCCGTGTCGTCGCCATGGCCTACAGCTCGCCTCCGCCCTGTTCCCGGACGGACCCATCCGTTCCGTACCCCTCCGGCCTCGCCTTCTGCCGTGGAGACCCCCCGGTCGGGCTCTGCTTCGCCACACCGCCGCACGCAGACCCCTCTGCTCATCCATGGTGCCCCTTGCCTCGTCCCGGTCCGGTGGTCCGGCGCCCTCCTTCCCGCGTGGCACTGCGCCAGCCAAGCCCCGAACCTCGCCGGGATCCCGCGCCGTTCTTGTCCCTCGCCGGAGCCAGATGCAGCTCCGCCCCCGTCACCGTTTGCCTCGCCGCCCTTTCGCCTCGCTCGCCGGAGCTCTGCACCAGGAGCCGCCCGCAGCTCTGCATCGAGCAGAGGACGAGCAGCTCGCCCGCTCGCCCCGTTGACCGCGCCAGTCCCGCGACCGCACACGCCTGGGCCTCCTCTGCTTCGGCCCAGCCGCTCCCCTGCACCGCGCTAGGCCCAGCCGCACAGATCTGTCGCCCTGCCTTCCCTATCCACCGATCGGGCCAAGGCCCAAGGGTGAGCAGACCCCAGCGCCCCTCCTCTGTTTTTTTTACTACTGTTGGGCCAAGCCGATTCAGCCCGTGCGTATTTTTTTTCCTGACCTGCGATTTTAGCATTATCCGAGGAATTACAGATTTGCAGAAACCCCCTTGCACTTCATGCATATAATAACTCATAATCTGTGCATCATATGTAAAAACTTTAAATATGAAAAATGCTTAGTTTTTCATCTAGTTTCATAATATCCAACTTTCATCCATGTTTAAATTGTTTAAAATGCTGTTTGCATTAATTTGCTCCTATGCCATGCTAAAATGCTTTATTTCATAACTAAATAACCGTAACTCCAATTTTAATAAACTTTATATGTAAATGGGGTAGAATTTTGCCTAGTTTAACATGGTGGCCTTACTTTGCATGTTTAACAACCCTAAAATTGTGTTTAGGGCAGAACAGTACCAAATTCTAAATATGCATATGGGGAGTTTCCGGAATTGTTGTTCGTTGCTTCCGGCCTCATTTAAACTTGACTAGATAGGTAGTTTTACTTTGCTTCACCCTCTTGCCATGTTAACCAACATTTAATATTGTTGAGTACATAAACGAGACCAAACTAAATAACTTGTTGTGGTGTTTCGTCAATATGCAACCCGTTGCATATTGAGCTCCACTTAACTTGTAGTATTGTTTGTTGCACTTTGCCATGCCTTGCCTCATTAAACCGGACATGCATCATACTCGTTTGTGCATCATGCCATGTTGATGTGTTGGTTATTTACTATGTTGTGTGCTTCTTTTCCGGTGTTTGCTTCTTCGGGTTGGTTCCGATAACGTCGCGTTGTGAGGATCCATTCGTCTACGTCCGTTTGTCTTCTTCATGGACTCGTTCTTCTTCCTTGCGGGATTTCAGGCAAGATGATCATACCCTCGAAATCACTACTATCTTTGCTATGCTAGTTTGCTCGCTCTTTTGCCATGCCAATGCTACGATGCCTACCACTTGCTTGTCAGCCACCCAAATTGCCATGTTCAACCTCTAACCCACCATGTCCTAGCAAACCGTTGATTGGCTATGTTACCGCTTTGCTCAGCCCCTCTTATAGCGTTGTTAGTTGCAGGTGAAGATTGAAGTTTGTTCCCTGTTGGAACATGGAGATGTTGTTCCTTGTTGGAACATGTTTACTTGTTGGGATATCACAATATATCTTACTTAATTAATGCATCTATATACTTGGTAAATGGTGGAAGGCTCGGCCTTATGCCTGGTGTTTTGTTCCACTCTTGCCGCCCTAGTTTCCGTCATATCGGTGTTATGTTCCCGGATTTTGCGTCCCTTACGCGGTTGGGCTATAATGGGAACCCCTTGACAGTTCGCCTTAAGTAAAGCTTCTCCAGCAATGCCCAACATTGGTTTTACCATTTGCCACCTAGCCTTTTCTTTTCCCTTGGGAGTCGCGCTCCTGAGGGTCATCATTATTTTACCCCCCCCCCCCCGGGCCAGTGCTCCTCTGAGTGTTGGTCCACCTGTCAGCTACCGGTGGCTACCAGGGGCAACTCTGGGCTGGCCTACCCGTACCTAGGACAATCTGAGTGTGCCCTGAGAAAGAGATATGTGCAGCTCCTATCGGGATTTGTCGGCACATTCGGGCGGTGTTGCTGGTTTAGTTTTACCCTGTCGAAATGTCTTGTTGTACCGGGATACCGAGTCTGATCGGAATATCTCGGGTGGAGGTCTATTCCTTCGTTGACCGTGAGAGCTTGTCATGGGCTAAGTTGGGACACCCCTGCAGGGATTTGAACTTTCGAAAGCCGTGCCCGCGGTTATGGGCAGATGGGAATTTGTTAACGTCCGGTTGTAGAAAACCCGAAGTTGACCTTATTTAAAATACATCAACCGCGTGTGTAACCGTGATGGTCTCTTTCCGGCGGAGTCCGGGAAGTGAACACGGTGTTGGAGTTATGCTTGACGTAGGTTGCTATAGGATCACTTCTTGATCATACCTTTATCGACCGTGCTTTGCCTTCTCTTCTCGCTCTCTTTTGCGATTGTAGCCACCATATATGCTAGTCGCTTGCTGCAGCTCCACCTCATTACTCCATCCTTCCTATAAGCTTAAATAGTCTTGATCTCGCGGGTGCGAGATTGCTGAGTCCCCGTGGCTCACAGATACTTCCAAAACCAGTTTGCAGGTGCCGATGAGTTTGTGCAGTTGACGCAACCAAGCTCAGGAGGAGCTCGATGAAGATCTTGTCCTTTGTGTTGTTTCCGTTCTAGTTGATCAGTAGTGGAGCCCAGTTGGGGTCGATCGGGGACCTTTGTCGCATTTGGGGTTCTTCTTTTATTTTGGTTCCGTAGTCGGACCTTGATTGTATCTGGATGATGTAATGCTTTATTCACGTAATTGTGTGAAGTGGCGATTGTAAGCCAACTATGTATCTCTTTCCCTTATGTATTACATGGGTTGTGTGAAGATTACCTCACTTGCGACATTGCTTTCAATGCGGTTATGCCTCTAAGTCGTGCTTCGACACGTGGGAGATATAGCCGCATCGAGGGTGTTACATCGGACCTTGATTGTATTTGGTTGATGTAATGCTTTATTCATGTAATTGTGTGAAGTGGCGATTGTAAGCCAACTATGTATCTTTTCCCCTTATTGTATTACATGGGTTGTTTGCGAAGATTACCTCACTTGCGACATTGCTTTCAATGCGGTTATGCCTCTAAGTCGTGCTTCGACACGTGGGAGATATAGCCGCATCGAGGGTGTTACATCTTTATTATTCTCATATTGATAGCTCCTCGATCTTCGAACACTTCATCCACACAAAACTTTAACAAAACCTTTGTGAGATCCTTTAGTATAATAAAGCAAATCACTACCTTTAGGTACTGTTTCAAACTCATTCCAATTTAATATTAGAACTATATCTACTGTATTCCAATT
>NC_041380.1:397732497-397754460 GCF_002162155.2 Triticum dicoccoides
ACAGGACAGTCTGTAGTAATCTGAAGGTTTAGTAAACTTCTGTAAGTTCAAAAATTATGAAATAAATTTTAAAATTTGAAAAATTTATACGGAAGTAATGTGCAAAAGGTTTCAGACCCATTTGACTTTCCAGTAAAAAATGTAAAATCACGCTCTACAGACAAAGTTTCTGTTTTTGTTCTGCACATAGTTAACAAGCCACCTAATCATCCTGAACCAAAGCTTGGCACATTATTTTTATAATACAATGGATATATATATACATGGGGATAGTTATTTACAGATAAAATTCCATGAAAAATTCTACATTGTTTCCGTGAGCATGAACACAAGTGCTCAAGGTCGACCCTCACTTCTTCAATGCATAACTTTCCAATCACTTATCTTTTTGAAAAACTTTTTAGGCCTGAGGGGCAAGTAATTTTTTTGTATTTTTATTCTTTTAATTTTTTTGTCTGTTTCACCCACAACTAAACATAAACAAAAAAAGGAAAAACAAAATCTACTTAGTTAAGAAAGCAAACAAGCATATACAAGAATATCAACCCCACGCTATTGTTCCCCGGCAACGGCGCCAGAAAAGAGCTTGATAATCCCCAAGTGCAAGGAATCATCGTAGCAATTTCCAAAGGTGGAATGATAAGTATGGAGTGTCGGACCCACAAGGAGCTAAAGGTAAGATCAATATTCTCTCAAGCCCTATCTGCCACTGATACGACTCTACGTACACCAAACATTTGCTTCCAACTAGCAACGAGAAATAAAACTATGTTGTGGGTATGAAGAGGATAACTTTATATGATATCGGGGAGCTAAAATATAAAAGTAGGTGTTGTTATCATAAAGTTAGAATATATTACTAAATATTATAAATAACGAGTGTGGAATAATGGTGGATCAGTAGGCGGAATTGTCCTAGGCAATCGTTAACAAGACCGATAATCACTATTGCAGTTTCATATGAGGGAGAGGCATAAGCTAACATAATTTCTCTACTTGGATCATATGCACTTATGATTGGAACTCTAGCAAGCATCCACAACTACTAAAGATCATTAAGGTAAAACCCAACCACAACAATAAAGCATCAAGTCCTCTTTATCCCATATGCAACAACCCCCTTACTCAGGTTTGTATTTCAGACAATCACGCAACTGTAGCGACCCGACCTTAGATGGTCAAGTCTCTGTGCTTCCGTGTCATCCCTGGATCGGTAATGCTGACACACACACAGTACTCAAAGGATTTATAACAGAGTGGCAATCACACACTTATTACATCGAATGTCTCAAGAGAGAACTTATTACAATAATATGGCTTAAGGCCATCTAATACGATAACAGCGGAAGGGTTGGAAGATAAAGTGGTTCCATCAACTCCAATGGCATAACTGAGCTACACGGCAATGACCTAACGACCTTAATCCTCGTCTAAAAAGTCTGCAACATAATACGTTGCAGCCCGAAAACGGGTCAGCACATGGAATATGCTGGCAAAATAACACAGTAGAGCAAGAACAGAATAATGCTATCACTACATCCATATTTGGCTGGTGGAAATCCCTATGGTTATAGTTTTTGCGAAAAGCCAATTTTTCCCTACAACAAAGGAATAGATTTTAATTTTACTATCATGGTAGTTGAAACATCATTGAGAAGGTTCCTCCAACTCAATCCCAATTAAAGTGATTAACATCCCAACAATATTAATTAAGAATGATGAGATACATGTGATAACTCAAATACTAGATACTCAAGAATTGTCCATAGCCGGGGACACGCCTAACCATGATTAGATTTTACACTCTGCAGAGGTTTGCGCACTTTTCCCCACAAGACTCGATCACCTCCGTTGGATTTCTTGCACTACAAGGTGTTTCAGAAATGGATGACCGAGACACAGTCTTTCAGAAACATTAACTCTCTACTCCGAACAGACCATACCAAACCTACATCCCTCTACCTGCTGATCTGCCTCTTCAAGAGCTTCACGCAACTTACTCAACTATGTTAGAGCCCATAATAGCTTGTGGCTGCACACGGAAGTTTCTAGCATGAATCATCTTAGTTCCCTTCGAGCCTGGGTGGCGGTCCATAGGAAGATCACACGGGTACTCCGGGATTTCCAAAAAATACAGGCAACACCGGGTACTCCAGGTGCCTCAATCCACCTAGATGTTAATTTATGTTGCCACCTTAAGTTTGAACCATTAATTAACTATCTCACATCTGTCATGGATTTCACTCAAACCCAAACCACGTCTACGAGCATAGCATAGCATAGCAATATAAGCAACGCATAGAAGTAACTCCCAGGGTTTGAATGTAATAGGGTAATAGGTTCTACCTCAACAACTACTTCCCAACCCACAAGTTATTGACATCCTAATCATGCAATGTTTGAGGATTGGAACTAATGCATAAAAACTGGGTGATAAAAGGGATATGATCAAAGTTTTACTTGCCTTGCTGACGGTCTGCGAAACCTAGGGACTCGTAGTAGCACGCTTCGCACTCCGGGTGTTCTATCGCAAACAAACAATAAATTACATAAGCAACAAGCAAAGAAACACGGGTAAATCTCAAATAAGAGGGGGTTGACTAGAAGGTTCAACTTAAGAACTCCGGTTCGCAAAAAGAATCAAATCAAACGGAGCAACGAAACTCAGACGGCGAAAAAGAGAATCTTTGTTCACTAATCTGAACCTAGGTCAAATTTTACAGTAGCAAAAACTTATTTTATTTGGTTAAACGGAAAGAGGGTCTCGAGACGAAGATCTAGGCGCTTGAATCGCCTGATTCCGACTAACGAGCGAAAAGAAAAACAAAAACTAAGATCGGATCAAAAATCGCGATCAGAAAAATCGCGGAATAAATCCGATAAAAGAAAACAGACTAACAGACTAACGGACGAGGGCTCATTAGCTGGATCTAACGGGCGAAAACCATTCATTAAAACGAACGTACGGACGAACGTCCGCTAACTAGAAAAACCGAGAAAAAACAGCGAATCCAAAAAAACGGATCTAGGGTTTTCTAAAAAACCGAACGGTTTAAAAAAAACCGGCGGCGGGTCCGGTGGCTACCTCCGGTGAGGGGGCTCCGGCGAGGTGGGGGCAGCAGCGGCAAGCGGCAGCGGCGGCTAGCGCAGGCGGCGGCGGCTGCGGCGGCGGGGCTGGCGGCGGTGGCAGTGTGGTGTTGGGGCTCGAGGGCGGGCGTATATAAAGGGCGGGGGCGGCGCGACTTAGAGGAGGGGGCAAGGCGCGGCGGCAGGCAGAGTCCAACTCGAACTCCGGTCCGAGGGGCGTCGGCGGCACGCGCGCGCAAGAGGCGGCGGCGGCCTGGCTCAGCTGGGCCTTAGGCCCAGTCGGGCGTGGAACTTTTTTTTAAATAATTCCGCCGACAGAAATAAAATTCTAGAAAAATAAATAAAAACTAAAAATGCCAAAACAAATTTTCACCGTCTAAATAAAATATTTGGAACGAGATGAACATTTTCTTGGCCCTAAAATGCAATTTTGAAAAACGTGCAATTTTTCTAATGCAAACAAAATTGCAATAAAATCCAAATAAAAAAATATTTGATTTTAATATTTTTCCTCCAATATTTCAATTATCTTGGAGAATTCATATTATCTCCTCTTATATATTTTAGTATGAAATATTTTTAGAGAGAAAATAATTAAAACCAAAGTCCTCGTTTCAAAATTTGATAAAATCAAATTTGAAAACCGGGAAAATCCCCAACTCTCTCCGAGGGTCCTTGAGTTGCTTAGGATTTCGAGGATCACTAGACGAAATGCAAATAAAATATGATATGCATGGATGACTATGTATAACATTCCAAATTGAAAATTTTGGGATGTTACAAACCTACCCCCCTTAAGATGAATCTCGCCCTCGAGATTCGGGTTGGCTAGAAAATAGGTGTGGGTGGTCTTTGCGAAGATCATCCTCTCATTCCCAGGTGGCTTCGTCCTCGGTATGGTGGCTCCACTGAACTTTGCAAAACTTGATAACTTTACTGCGAGTGACTCTGCTGGCAAACTCAAGAATCTTTACTGGCTTTTCCTCGTAAGTCAAATCACTGTCCAACTGTATTGCCTCCAAGGGTACTATATCTCTTAACGGTATATCGGCCATCTCAGCATGACACTTCTTCAGCTGTGAAACGTGGAACACATCATGAACTCCTGACAATCCCTCGGGTAACTCTAACTTGTAGGCAACTTCTCCCATCCGTTCCAAAACACGATACGACCCTACAAATCTCGGAGCTAGTTTCCCCTTAACTCCAAAACGTTTCACTCCTCGCAAGGGATATACTCGCAGATATACTCTGTCTCCAATTTCATAGGTTACCTCTTTGTGTTTTGAGTCCGCATAACTCTTCTGCCTGGACTGAGCAATCTTCAATCTATCACGAATCAATTTAACCTTCTCCTCAGACTCCTTGATCAAGTCTGGTCCAAACAATTGTCGGTCTCCTACCTCGTCCCACATCAAAGGTGTTTTGCACCTGCATCCATATAGGGCTTCAAACGGTGCCATCTTCAAACTGGCTTGGTAGCTGTTGTTGTACGAGAACTCTGCGTAAGGCAAATTGTCATCCCAACTAGATCCATAATCTAGCGCACAGGCTCTCAACATGTCCTCCAAAATTTGGTTCACTTTCTCGGTCTGTCCATCTGTCTGCGGGTGAAAAGATGTACTGAACTATAACCTTGTTCCCAAAGTCTGATGTAACTGATGCCATAATTTTGAAGTAAATTGTGTTCCTCTATCTGATACGATGGTCCTCGGAACTCCATGCAGACATACGATCCTGGACATATAAATCTTGGCCAACTTTGCACTGGTGTAAGTGGTTTTCACTGGGATGAAGTGAGCTACTTTGGTGTAACATCCCAAATTTTCAATTTGGAATGTTATGCACTAGATCATCATTGCATATCATATTTATTGCATTTTGGTTGATCCTAGAAATTTTTCGCAACTCAAGGACCCTCGGAGAGAGTTGGGGATTTCGTTATTTTCATATTTGGGTTGTCTCAAATTTTGAAAATAGGATCTTTTGATTTTATTTATTTTATCTTCAATTATTTCTATTACAAAAATATGAGAGAGGGAATAAAATGGCTTTCCCAAAATAAAGAAATATTGAGGATTTAATAAAAAAATCAAATAAGATTTTATTTGGTTTTATTTGCTATTTTATTTGAATTTAGGAAAAATGCGCGTTTTTCAAAATTGCATTTAGGCCCCAAATAAATGTTCATCATGTGCGGCTCGATTTTAGAAGTCAGGGAAAGTTTATTTCGGGATTATTGGAGTCCGTTTAGTAGTCCTTTTGTTTTTTTCTGAGCGTAAATATTTAAAAAAAACGTCCGAACCGACCTACGGGCCGTGCTAGGCCCGGACTCCTCCATTCCTCAGCTTTTATAAGCCGCCGGCCCACCCTGGGCCGAAACCCTAGCCGCCGCCCGCCTCGAGCCTCGAGCCCACGCCGCCGCCGCCGCCTTTCGCCGCCGCGCCCCCGACACCGCCGCCCCGCGCCCCCGACGCCGCCGCCTCGCCGGAGCCGCCGCCTCCCGTCTCGCCGCCGAGTCGCCGAGGTTGAACCGCCGGTTTTTGTTCGGTTTTCGCCAGTTTTCATTCTGTTTTTTTTTTAGTTTCGTTTTTTTCTTTAGATCGGTTTTTTCGGTTTAGGCTAATTAGCGAGCGTTCGCTCGTTCGTTCGTTTTAACGAACACGTTCTTCGTTTAGATTCAGTTAACGAACGTTCATTCGTTAAACTGTTCGTTGTTTTTCTTTTTCTCGGATTAAATCCGCGATTTTTCTGATCGCGATTTCTGATCCGATTTTCGTTTTAGTCTAACTTTTCGCTCGTTTATCGGAATCAGGCGATTCAAGCGCCTGGAGTTTCGTTTCGAAACCCTATTTCTGTTTAACCAACTTAAACATGTTTTTGCCACTATAAAAAATTCCTTAGATCCAGAATAGTAAATGAAGCCTGTTTCTTTTGCCTTTTGTCTTTCGTTGCTTCGTTCGATTTGACTCTTTTGCCAACCAGAGTTCTTAAGTTGAATTTTCTGGTAGATCTCTTATTTGAGTTTTACCTATGCATTAATTGAGTACTTATTGTATGCTTGTTTGTTTGCGATATAGTACCCGGAGTGCGCCGCTTGCTACTTCGAATTGCTAGGTTTCCCGGATCATCAGCAAGGCAAGTAACACTTTGATCATGTTTTTCCCTCTACCAAGTTTTATTGCATTAGATCAATCCTTACACACTGCATGATTAGGATCTAATTAAATTGTGGGTTTGGGAAGTAGTTGAGGTAGTACCTATTATCTGTTTATTATCAAACCTTTGGGAGTTACTTGTACATTTTGTTATTATGCCATGCTATGCTAGTAGATGTCGATTGGGTGAGTGTATCCATGACAGATGTGAGATTGTTAATTAATGGTTTATTTAAGGTGGCAACTTAAACACACATCTGGGTGGATTGAGGTACCTGGGTATTCCAGGATTGCTTGTTTTTCTTTATGGGCCGGCACCTGGGCTCAAAGGGATCATGAGATTATTCATGCTAGAAACTTCCGTGTGCAGCCACAAGCTATTATGGGCTCTAGCATAGTTGACTAAGTCGTGCGAACTCTTACAGTGGTAGACTAGCAGATGTAGGGGATGTAGGTGGTACGGTCTACCCATCGTAAGGTGCTAGCGCTTCTGAAAGACTATGTCTCGGTCATCCGTTTCTCAAACACCATGTAGTGCGATAAATCCAATGGAGGAGATCAAGTCTTATGGGGAAAAGTGCGCAAACCTCTGCAGAGTGTATAAACTAATCATGGTTAGTCGTGTCTCCGGTTATGGACATCTTGAGTATCTAGTACCTGGATTATCATGTGAATCTCAACATGTTACTATAAAATTAATTTTGATGGGTTTGTTTAATGATGATGCTTAATTGGGATTGAGAATGCTGTCAACCATTCTCAATGTTTAACAACCACCATGATAGTTAAATAAATTTATTCCTTTGTAGTAGGGAAAAATTGGCTTTACGCAAAACTGTAACCATAGAGCTTTCCACCAGCCAAATATGCATATAGAATAGTTGTTTCATTCCATTATTCTCTATGTGTTACATTGCCAGCATATTCCATGTGCTGACCCGTTTCGGGCTGCAACGTTAATGTTGCAGACTTTTCAGACGACGATTAAGGAGTTTTAGGTCGTGGTTCTATACTCAATGATTCCGTTGGAGTTGATGGACTCACTTATCTTCCAAGCCTTCCACTGTTATCGTTATTAGATGGCCTTAAGCCATATTTATTGTAATAAGTTCTCTATTGAGACACTAGATGTAATAAGTGTGTGATTGCTACTTTGTTATAAATCCTTCAAGTACTATGTGGTGTCAGCATTACTGATCTAGGGATGACACCGGAGCACAGAGATTGGTCCGTTTGAGGTCTGGTCGCTACAAGATGGTATCAGAGCACATGCTGACTGTAGGACACGACCACTAAGCTAAAGACCTAGATCACTACTCACTCTCTTCTCTTTTTGACTCCTCATCTTTTGTACTCTTTTAGGATGGCGGATGCAAGGAACAAGTTCACGCAACCGGATGAAGATACACCCTTTGGACGTCATTTAAAGGAAGTCACTAGATATCTGAACATAGGAGTACCAAGCTTCACCGGCACCTACAACGCCACTTTACCTGAAGAAGAGCGCTGGATGATTCAAGTTCAAGTTCCAGGAAGGACGTTCATGCCAGTCACTGAGCCCATAGAGTTTTCTTTTGATGCACCAACTTGGAGTCTAGGAAAGAGCATGGCAGCTCACATCGCTATGGGACGCATTGGAGAAGTCTACCGCAATGATCTTAAGGATACTATCTACCAGATTTGTGGGCGTCGAGATGAGCACTGGGAGATGATTAGCACCAGAAAGGATAGATCAATTGCAGCTTTTATCCAGGAGTTAAACGAGCACATTCGACGTCAGGAAAACCAGATGTGCGCCGACATGATAGATCTGAAGAAGGCAAGGACAAGAATCCGGGAACTGGAGGAAGAACTCAAGGCTACTCGTGAAGATTATGAAGAGGAAATTGGAGTATTAGTGGAGAAGAATGACGATCTGATCAAGAAGATCGGAATATTTATGGGAGGCCCTACACCGGTAGAAGAAGACGAAGAACCCAAGGAGATTCGCCTGGAAGACTACATCATCATCGACGACACCGACTCGGATCCAGATGATAGTGATGATGACTACGTTGATGAAGCTGGAGCAGATATCATGGAGTCTGCAACCGAAAAATATCTCTAGTAGACCACCTCATCAGTAGTAGTAGTCCACCATGTAAATATTATAGTCCGAGCACTTTTGTGATAGTTAGATCGATTGCATGCCCTTGTTTGATTGAATGAATGAAGTGAATTGTTTGCTTTTGCCGCATGAGCATATGGTAGTGTTTTCTCTTTAGACCCCCTCTATTCTTAAATCTCATCTTTTCTAAAAACCCTCAGGTGCCTCCGAGACGTGACCCCGGATTTACCTTCCCACCGGAGCTCACCCAGTTGATCCAGCAGCAGAACACATTGATGCAGTTACTAGTCCAGAATCAGAATAAAGGGAACAAGAACAACAACCCACCACCACCACCTATTGATCACTTAGCCCATTTTCTTAGGCTGAATCTGCCGGTGTTTTCCTGTAGCACCGAGCCGATAGTAGCAGATGATTGGCTCTGCAAGACAGCTAGAGAGTTGACCACAGCAGGATGCACGATGCGGAGAAGGTGAAGTTTGCCGCACATCAGCTTGAAGGACCCGCAACATCATGGTGGGAGAATTTCACAGCCACTTTCCCTGTTGATACTGTCACATGGGACCAGTTTCAGCAGGCTTTTCGAACTGCCCATGTTTCAGCAGGAGCTATGGCCATGAAGAAGCGAGAGTTTCCCAACTTGCGCCAAGGAGGACGGACAGTTGGCCAGTATGTGGAGGACTTTAGTAAATTAGCATGTTATGCCCCACATGACGTTGCTATGGATGTAGCAAAGCAGGAGAAGTTTCTGGAAGGACTGAATGATGAGTTGAGCATGCAGTTGATGGTAGCAACCTTCAACAACTACCAGGAGTTGGTAGATCGTGCTCTTATGATTGAAGGGAAGCAGCAGCAAATTGAGAATCGCAAGAGGAAGTATGGACAAGGAAAGTACAATTCTGGAGCTCAGCAGAAGCCATGTTTTGCCCCTAGACCGGGAGGACATTTCCAACATACCCATGGAGGAGGTAGCTCGCACAATCACAATGGCCCCAAGACTGGTAATGGGAATGGAGGAAGCAACGGCCAGAACCGCACCAGCCCATCAACCCCAGCCAAGAAAGACTTGAGCCAAGTCACTTGCTTTAAGTGCCAGAAGACCGGACATTATGCCAACGAATGTCCTGAATCACAGAATAGAAATGTCAATGGAAGCTCTGGGAAGAAGCCGAACCCTTTCAACAGGGGACAGGTGAACCACGTTAACGTGGAGGAGGTTGAAGAGTAGCCGGATGCAGTAATTGGTAAGTTTTTGGTTAAGTCATTTACTGCACTCTTTCTTTTTGATACTGGTGCATCACATTCATACATATCAAGGGGATTTGTGGATAAGTATAAACTGCCAACCCAAGCCCTTAGGTCACCCATGTTAGTAACCTCGCCTCGAGCAGAATATATGGCTAGTCTATGGTGTGATCGGTTACCATTAAGGATTGGTAACTATGTATTTCCATCGGACCTAATAGTGTTGGAATCTCAAGGACTGGATGTGATATTAGGCATAGATTGGTTGTCAAAGTATGAAGGGAATATTGAATGTGCCAGTAAGTCAATTTTGCTTACCACCCCAGAAGGGAGAAGGATCAAGTATGTATCCCGACATGTGCCAAAGAGGACTCAAGCAAATTGTTTAACATGAGTTGTGCAGGAGGAAGTACCAGTAGTGAAGGATTTCCCTGATGTATTTCTAGAAGAATTGCCAGGCATGCCACCGGATAGAGATATTGAGTTTCTGATTGAGCTTTTGCCATGCACAGGGCCAATATCAAAGAGACCATATAGGATGCCTACAAAGGATTTGGTGGAAATTAAGAAGCAAATTAAGGAGTTACTGGATAAAGGATATATTTGCCCAAGTTCTTCACCTTGGGGATCGCCAGTACTTCTAGTGGAAAAGAAGGATGGATCGTTAAGATGGTTGTCGATTATCGAGGATTGAATGAATTAACCATCAAGAACAAATACCCACTACCGATGATCAATGATCTGTTTGATCAATTGCAAGGAGCTAAGGTATTTTCCAAGATCGATCTGCGATCAGGATACCACCAGTTGAAGATTCGGGAATAGGATATACCCAAGACGGCTTTTACCACCAGGTATGGGCTATACGAGTATACCGTTATGTCATTTGGTCTGACTAACGCACCTGCATATTTTATGAACATAATGAACAAAGTGTTTATGGAGTTCTTGGATAAGTTCGTCGTAGTGTTCATTGATGATATCCTGGTTTACTCGAAGAATGAAGAGGAGCATAAGGAGCATTTGTGTTTGGTTCTTGGAAAGCTCAGAGAACATCAGTTATATGCCAAGTTTAGCAAATGTGAGTTTTGGTTGAAATAAGTTGGATTTCTCGGACACGTTATATCCGGAGAAGGTATAGCAGTAGATCCCACTAAAGTTGATACCGTGACCAAGTGGGAAGCACCAACCACAGTTGGAGAGATCCGGGGTTTTCTTAGACTCGCAGGATACTACCGGAGGTTTATTGAGAATTTCTCAAAGATTGCGAAGCCTATGACGGAGTTGTTGAAGAAGGATACCAAGTTCATATGGACTGAGGAATGTGAGGCTAGTTTTCGGGAGTTGAAGAAATGTTTGGTTACCTCACCAGTGTTGATTTTACCGGATTAGACCAAGGATTATGAGGTGTATTGTGACGCTTCACGTCGAGGACTTGGAGCAGTGCTTATGCAGGAAGGAAGAGTTGTTTCATATGCCTCACGATAGCTTAAGCCTCATGAGTTGAATTATGCTACGCATGATTTGGAGTTAGCAGCCGTAGTGCATGCACTGAAGACTTGGAGACATTTTCTGATTGGAAACCATTGCGAGGTGTACACGGATCATAAGAGTTTGAAGTATATTTTTACACAGAAGGAGTTGAATCTCAGACAAAGGAGATGGTTGGAGCTCATCGAGGATTATGATATGAGATTGCATTATCACCCTGGAAAGGCTAACGTAGTAGCTGACGCGTTGAGCCGTAAGAGCCACGTCAACACCTTAATGACGGGAGATTTACCAAGGGAGTTGGCCGAAAATCTTCGAGATCTTTGTTTGGAAATAGTTCTGAGAGGCTATGTAGCAGCATTGGAGATTCAGTCTATGTTGATGGATAGGATCAGAGAAGCCCAAAAGACTGATAAGGAGATTGCCGAGGTAAAGGAGAAAATGAGCAAAGGAAAAGCTAAGGGATTTCGTGAGGATGAGCACGATACCCTATGGTTTGAAGATCGTGTTTATGTGCCAAATGATCCGGAGATCAGGAAGTTAATTTTACAAGAGGCCCATGATTCACCCAGGAAATACCAAGATGTATTTGGATTTGAAGGAAAATTTCTGGTGGACCGGAATGAAGAAGGATATTGCGGAGTATGTAGCAGTTTGTGATGTATGTGAGAGAGTGAAGGCAGAGCATCAGAAGCCAGCAGGACTGCTACACCCATTGCAGATACACGAATGGAAGTGGGATAAGCTAGGCATGGATTTTATTACAGGATTGCCCAGAACACATTCAGGCTATGACTCGATATGGGTTGTAGTCGATCGTTTGACAAAGGTAGCTCATTTCATTCCAGTGAAGACTACCTATACCAGTGCAAAGTTGGCAAAGATATACATGACCAGGATCGTATGGCTGCATGGAGTTCCAAGGAGCATTGTATCAGATAGAGGAATCCAGTTTACCTCAAAGTTCTGGAATCAGTTGCATGAGACCTTGGGAACCAGACTGGAGTTTAGCACATCTTTTCACCCGCAGACAGATGGACAGACTGAGAGAGTCAATCAGATTTTGGAGGATATGCTAAGAGCTTGTGCGCTAGGCTACAGATCTAGCTAGGATGAGAATTTGCCGTATGCAGAGTTCTCTTACAACAACAGCTATCAATCTAGTTTGAAGATGGCCCCCTTCGAAGCCTTGTACGGAAGGAGGTGCAGGACCCCATTGTCCTGGGATGAAGTTGGAGACCGCCAGTTATTTGGACCAGATCTGATAAAGGAATCTGAACAGAAAGTGAAATTAATTCGCGACAGGCTGAAGGTAGCTCAATCCAGGCAGAAGAGTTATGCAGATTCTAAACGCAAGGAGACAGTTTACGGAGTCGGAGACCGAGTTTATCTTCGAGTATCACCACTTCGAGGAGTTAAGCGCTTTGGAGCTAAGGGAAAATTAGCGCCACATTTTCTAGGCCCATACAAAGTTTTGGAGCGTATGGGAGAAGTAGCCTACAAGTTGGAATTGCCCGAAGGATTGTCGGGAGTTCATGACGTGTTCCATGTATCCCAGTTGAAGAAGTGCCACGCAGAGATGGCTGACATACCGCTGAGAGATACGATACCACTGGAAGCGATTCAGTTGGACAGTGATTTGACCTATGAGGAGAAACCAGTTAAGATTCTAGAGTATGCCAGTCGAGTCACCCGCAGCAAGGTTATCACGTTTTGCAAGGTTCAGTGGATCCACCACACGAAGGATGAAGCCACCTGGGAACGAGAGGAAGAATTGCTGAAAGACCACCCTCACCTATTTTCTAGCCAACCCGAATCTCGAGGGCGAGATTCATCTTAAGGGGGGTAGGTTTGTAACATCCCAAATTTTCAATTTGGAATGTTATACACTGGATCATCATTGCATATCATATTTATTGCATTTTGGTTGATCCTAGAAATTTTTCGCAACTCAAGGACCCTCAAAGAGAGTTAGGGATTTCGTTATTTTCATATTTGGGTTGTCTCAAATTTTGAAAATAGGATCTTTTGATTTTATTTATTTGATCTTCAATTATTTCTATTACAAAAATATGAGAGAGGGAATAAAATGACTTTCCCAAAATAAAGAAATATTGAGGATTTATTAAAAAATCAAATAAGATTTTATTTGGTTTTATTTGCTATTTTATTTGAATTTAGGAAAAAATGCGTGTTTTTCAAAATTGCATTTAGGCCCCAAATAAATGTTCATCCTGTGCGGCTCAATTTTAGAAGCCGGGGAAAATTTATTTCGGGATTTTTGGAGTCCGTTTAGTAGTCCTTTTGTTTTTTTCCGAGCGTAAGTATTTACAAAAAAACGTCTGAACCGACCTACGGGCCGTGCTAGGCCCGGACTCCTCCAGGCCTCAGCCTTTATAAGCCGCCGGCCCACCCCGGGCCGAAACCCTAGCCGCCGCCCGCCTCGAGCCTCGCGCCCGTGCCACCGTCGCCTTTCGCCGCCGCGCCCCCGACGTCGCCGCCGCGCCCCCGACGTCGCCGCCCCGCGCCCCCGACGCCGCCGCCTCGCCGGAGCCGCCGCCGCCGCGCCCGACGCCGCCGCCTTGCCGGAGCCGCCGCCGCCTGTCTCGCCACCGAGTCGCCGAGGTTGACCCACCGGTTTTCATTCGGTTTTCTCCGGTTTTCGTTCGGTTTTTTTAGTTTCGTTTTTTTCTTTAGATCGGGTTTTTTTGGTTTAGGCTAATTAGCGAGCGTTCGCTCATTCATTCGTTTTAACGAACGTGTTCTTCGTTTAGATTCAGTTAATGAACGTTCGTTCGTTAAACTGTTTGTTGTTTTTCTTTTTCTTGGATTAAATCCGCAATTTTTCTGATCGCGATTTCTGATCCGACTTTCGTTTTAGTCTAACTTTTCGCTCGTTTATCGGAATCAGGCGATTCAAGCGTCTGGAGTTTCGTTTCGAAACCCTCTTTACGTTTAACCAACTTAAACAAGTTTTTGCCACTGTAAAAATTGCCTTAGATCCAGAATAGTAAACGAAGCCTGTTTCTTTTGCCTTTTGTCTTTCGTTGCTTCGTTCGATTTGACTCTTTTGCCAACCAGAGTTCTTAAGTTGAATTTTCTGGTTAGATCTCTTATTTGAGTTTTACCTATGCATTAGTTGAGTACTTATTGTCTGCTTGTTTGTTTGCGATAGAGTACCCGGAGTGTGCCGCTTGCTACTTCGAATCGCTAGGTTTCCCGGATAATCAGCAAGGCAAGTAACACTTGATCATGTTTTTCCCTCTACCCAGTTTTATTGCATTAGATCAATCCTTACACATTGCATGATTAGGATCTAATTAAATTGTGGGTTTGGGAAGTAGTTGAGATAGTACCTATTACCTGTTTATTATCAAACCTTTGGGAGTTACTTCTACGTTTGCTTATTATGCCATGCTATGCTAGTAGACGTGGATTGGGTGAGTGTATCCATGACAAATGTGAGATTGTTAATTAATGGTTTATTTAAGGTGGCAACTTAAACACACATCTGTGTGGATTGAGGTACCTGGGTATTCCAGGATTGCCTGTTTTTCTTTATTGGCCGCCACCCAGGCTCAAAGGGATCATGAGATTATTCATGCTAGAAACTTCCATGTGCAGCCACAAGCTATTATGGGCTCTAGCATAGTTGACTAAGTCATGCGAACTCTTACAGTGGTAGACTAGAAGATGTCGGGGATGTAGGTGGTACGGTCTAACCCTCGTAAGGTGCTGGCGCTTCTGAAAGACTATGTCTCGGTCATCCGTTTCTCAAACACCATGTAGTGCGAGAAATCCAATGGAGGAGATCGAGTCTTGTGGGGAAAAGTGCGCAAACCTCTGCAGAGTGTATAAACTAATCATGGTTAGCCATGTCCCCGGTTATGGACATCTTGAGTATCTAGTACCTGGATTATCATGTGAATCTCAACATGTTACTATAAAATTGATTTTGATGGGTTTGTTTAATGATGATGCTTAATTGGGATTGAGAATGCTGTCAACCATTCTCAATGTTTAACAACCACCATGATAGTTAAATAAATTTATTCCTTTGTAGTAGGGAAAAATTGGCTTTACGCAAAACTGTAACCATAGAGCTTTCCGCCAGCCAAATATGCATATAGAATAGCTGTTTCATTCCATTACTCTCTATGTGTTACATTGCCAGCATATTCCATGTGCTGACCCGTTTCGGGCTGCAACGTTAATGTTGCAGACTTTTCAGACGATGATTAAGGAGTTTTAGGTCGTGGTTCTATACTCAGTGATGCCGTTGGAGTTGATGGACTCACTTATCTTCCAAGCCTTCCGCTGTTATCGTTATTAGATGGCCTTAAGACATATTTATTGTAATAAGTTCTCTATTGAGACACTCAATGTAATAAGTGTGTGACTGCTACTTTGTTATAAATCCTTCAAGTACTGTGTGGTGTCAGCATTACTGATCTAGGGATGACACCGGAGCACAGAGATTGGACCGTTTGAGGTCAGGTCGCTACATTTGGTCAAGCGATCAACTACTACCCATATGGAATCATATCCTGCTTTAGTCCTGGGCAATCCGGTGATAAAATCCATGCCAAGTTTATCCCTCTTCCATTCGGGTATTGGCATAGGCTGTAATAACCCTGCTGGCTTTTGATGTTCTGCCTTCACTCTCTGACATACATCACATATGGCCACATACTCGGCAATATCCTTCTTCATACCGGTCCACCAGAAACGTTCCTTCAAATCCAGATACATCTTGGTGTTTCGGGGGTGTATCGAGTATGGTGAGTCATGAGCCTCTTGAAGTATTAACTTCCTGATCTCCTGTTTATTGGGCACATAAACTCGATCCTCAAACCATAAGGTGTCGTGCTCGTCTTCATGAAAACCTTTGGCCTTTCCTTTGCTCATCTTCTCCTTTGTCTCGACAATCTCCTTGTCATCCTTCTGAGCTTCCAAATCTTTTCTAGCAATGTCGACTGGACTTCCATTGTTGCAACGAATCCTCTAGGAACAATCTCCAATCGAAGTTCCATGATATTCTCTGCTAACTCCTTCAGCAGTCTCTTACTTTCAAGGATATTAGCATAACTCTTCCTGCTCAAAGCGTCTGCTACAACATTGGCCTTTCCTGGGTGATCGTGTAGCTTCATATCATAATCCTTTATAAGCTCCAACCATCTCCTCTGTCTAAGGTTCAGTTCCTTCTGGGTGAAAATGTACTTCAAACTCGTATGGTCCGTGTATACATCACATCGGTTTCCAATAAGGTAATGCCTCCAGGTCTTCAATGCATGCACTACGGCTGCTAACTCCAAATCATGCGTGGCATAGTTCAACTCATGAGGTTTTAGTTGTCGTGAGGCATACGAAACAACTCTTCCATTCTGCATAAGTACACATCCAAGTCCTAAGCGAGAGGCGTCGCAACACACTTGGAATTCCTTATGTATATCCGGCAGTGTTAGCACTGGTGCTGTAGTCAACCGTTCCTTCAACTCCTGGAAACTTGCCTCGCAATCTTCTATCCATTTAAACTTAGTATCCTTCTTTAACAGTTCAGTCATTGACTTTGCAATCTTGGAAAAGTTCTCAATGAATCTCCAATAGTAACCTGCAAGTCCAAGGAAACTGCGGATCTCGCTAACTGAGGTGGGTGCCAACCATTCAGTGACTAACTGAATTTTGCTGGGGTCTACTGCTATACCTTCTCCCGATATAACATGTCCAAGGAATCCAACTTCCTTCAACCAAAACTCGCATTTGCTAAACTTAGCATACAACTGGTGTTCCCTAAGTTTCTCGAGAACTAAGCGCAAATGCTCCTGGTGCTCCTCCTCGTTCTTCGAGTATACCATAATATCATCAATAAACACCACAACAAACTTGTCCAAGTACTCCATGAACACCTTGTTCATCATGCTCATGAAATAAGCAGGGGCATTAGTCAGTCCAAATGACATGACCGTGTACTCGTATAATCCATAACGCGTCGTGAAGGCTGTCTTTGGTATATCCTTCTCACGTATCTTCAACTGATGGTATCCTGATCGCTGATCGATCTTCGAAAACACCTTAGCTCCTTGCAACTGATCAAATAGATCATTGATCATCGGCAGTGGGTACTTGTTCTTAATCGTCACCTCATTCAAGGCTCGATAATCGACAACCATCCTTAGGGATTTGTCCTTCTTCTCCACCAAAAGAACAGGGGCTCCCCAAGGTGATGAACTTCTTTGAATGTATCCTTTCTCCAATAACTCCTTGATCTGTTTCTTGATTTCCTCCAGATCATTTGCGGGCATCCGATAGGGTCTCTTGGATATTGGTCCTGTTCCTGGCAACAACTCTATCAAAAACTCAATGTCTCTATCTGGTGGCATGCCTGGTAACTCCTCTAGAAAAACATCCGGATAATCCTTCACTACAGGCACTTCCTCCTGAACAACTCCCATAAGGGCGTTCACTTGGCTCCTCCTAGGCACATGCCTAGACACATACTTAATCCTTTTTCCCTCCGGGGTGGTAAGATAAATCGACCTACTAGCACAGTCAATATTCCCTCCAAACTTTGACATCCAGTCCATACCTAATATCACATCCAATCCTTGTGACTCCAAGATAATTAGGTCGGACGGAAAAACATGTGTGCCAATGGTTAAGGGTACCTGGTCGCACCATCGGCTAGCCATGTATTCTGCTCCGGGTGAGCTTACTAACAGAGGGGTCCTAAGGGTTTGGGTTGGTAGATTAAACTTATGCACAAATCCCCTTGATATGTATTAATGCGATGCACCAGTATCAAAAAGAACAAGAGCGATAAATGACTTAACCAAAAACTTACCTATTACCGCGTCCGGCTGCTCTTCAACCTCCTCCACGTTAACGTGGTTCACTTGTCCTTTGTTGAATGGATTAGGCTTCTTCCCCGCACTCCCATTTCCGTTTCCATTCCTTCCTTCAGGGCACTCCGTGGCGTAGTGTCCAGTCTTCCCATACTTGAAACAAGTAACGTGACTTAGATCTCTTTTGGTGGGTGTGGCTGGATTGGGGTGGTTCTGATTATTGTTGGTTCTGTTCCCATTCCCATTCTTATAACCATTGTGGTTATGTGATCCTCCTCTAGTGTGGTTGTGACCTCCATGGTTATGAACAAGTCCTCCCGAATTCGGGGTTAGGCGCGGCCTCTGCTGAGCTCCTGAGTTATACTTCCCTTGTCCATATTTTCTCTTGCGACTCTCAATCTGCTGCTGCTTCCCTTCAATCATAAGAGCCTTATCTACCAACTTCTCGTAGTTGTTGAAGGTTGCTACCATCAACTGCATGCTCATCTCATCATTCAGCCCTTCCATAAACATCTCCTGCTTCGCGGCATAGGTGGCCACATCATCAGGGGCATAGCGAGATAACTTGCTAAACTCATCCACGTACTGAGCCACAGTACGGTTCCCCTGACATAGGTTGCGGAACTCCCGCTTCTTCATCTGCATAGCTCCAGTTGAGACATGGGCCGTGCCGAAAGCTTGCTGAAACTGGTCCCAAGTGACGTTGGCTATGGGGAAAGTGGCTGTGTAATTCTCCCACCATGAGGCTGCAGGTCCATCCAATTGATGTGCGGCAAAACGCACCCTCTCAGCATCCATGCAACCTGCGGTGGTCAACTCCATTCCAATATGGCGTAGCCAATCATCAGCAACTACAGGCTCGGTGTTACTGGAAAACACCGGTGGCTGTAACCTTAGAAAACGGGCTAGGTTGTCCACTGGCGGCGGGTTGTTGTTGTTGTTGTTGTTATTGTTGTTGTCATTGCCCTGGTTCTGAACTAGCAATTGCATCAAAGTATTCTGTTGCTAGATCAACTGGGTGAGCTCCGGTGGGAAAGCAAAACCGGGGTCACGTCTCGGAGGCATCTGATGGGTTTAGATGGGAGACATCAGAATAGAAAGGGGGTCTAATGAGAAAACACTACCCATATGCACATGAGACAAACACAAACATTTCACTCAATCAATCAAGCAAGGGCATACAAACGGTCTAGGACTATCGCAAAGTGCTCATCTAGTACTAGTTACATGGGGAAAAATTCTACTAATATTTGGTGGTCATCTAGAAATTTTGATCGGTGGAAGACTCCATGATGTCTGCTCCAGCTTCGTCTTCAAAGTTATCATCACTAGGATCGGAATCGGTGTCGTCGATGATGATGTAGTCCTCGGGGCATATCTCCTTGGGTTCTTCTTCTTTGTCTATTTCCACTGGTGCTGGTCCTCCCATGAATACTCCGATCTTCTTGACTAAGTCGTCATTCTTCTCCAGTAGTGTCTTGATTTCCTCCTCATATCCATCACGTGTAAACTTGAGTTCTTCCTCCAGCTCGATGATTCTAGTCTTTGCTTTCTTCAAGTCCATCATGTCAGCGCACATCTGGTTCTCCTGACGTCGAATGTGCTGGTTTAACTCCTGGATGAAAGCTGCAATGGATCTATCCTTCCTGGTGCTGATTACTTCCCATTGCTCGTCTCGGCGGCCACATATTTGGTAGATAGTGTCCTTAAGCTCCCTGTTGTAGACCTCTCCAATGTGTCCCATGGTAATGTGGGCTACCATGCTCTTGCCTAGACTCAAGGTGGGTGCTTCAAAAGAAAACTCTATGGGTTTAGAAGTTGGCGAGAACGTCCTTCCTGGAACTTGTACTTGTACCATCGAGCGCTCCTCTTTAGGTAAAGTGGCGTTGTACGTTTCGGTGAAGCTTGGTATTCCAATGTTCAAGTACCTAGTGACTTCCTTCAAGTGGCGTCCAAAAGGTGTGTCTTCATACGGTTGTGCAAACTTGTTCTTCATCTCCGCCATCCTAAAGAGTAGAAAATGGAGAGAATTCAGAAATGAGAAGAGAAGTGTGACCTAGGGTTTATCTTAGTGGTCGTGTCCTACACTCAGCGCGTGCTCTGATACCATCTTGTAGCGACCCGACCTCAGATTGTCAAGTCTCTGTGCTTCCGTGTCATCCCTAGATCGGTAATGCTGACACACATAGTACTCGAAGGATTTATAACAGAGTGGCAATCACACACTTATTACATCGAATGTCTCAAGAGAAAACTTATTACAATAATATGGCTTAAGGCCATCTAATACGATAACAGCGGAAGGCTTGGAAGATAAAGTGAGTCCATCAACTCCAACGGCATAACTGAGCTGCACGGCAACGACCTTACTCCTCGTCTAAAAAGTCTGCAACATAATACGTTGCAGCCCGAAAACGGGTCAGCACATGGAATATACTGGCAAAATAACACAGTAGAGCAAGAACAGAATAATGCTATCACTACATGCATATTTGGCTAGTGGAAATCCCTATGGTTATAGTTTTTGCGAAAAGCCAATTTTTCCCTACAACAAAGGAATAGATTTTAATTTTACTATCATGGTAGTTGAAACATCATTGAGAAGGTTCCTCCAACTCAAGCCCAATTAAAGTGATTAACATCCCAACAATATTAATTAAGAATGATGAGATACATGTGATAACTCAAATACTAGATACTCAAGAATTGTCCATAATCGGGGACACGCCTAACCATGATTAGATTTTACACTCTGCAGAGGTTTGCGCACTTTTCCCCACAAGACTCGATCACCTCCGTTGGATTTCTCGCACTACAAGGTGTTTCAGAAATGGATGACCGAGACACAGTCTTTCAGAAACATTAACTCTCTACTCCGAACAGACCATACCAAACCTACATCCCTCTACCTGCTGATCTGCCTCTTCAAGAGCTTCATGTAACTTACTCAACTATGCTAGAGCCCATAATAACTTGTGGCTGCACACGGAAGTTTCTAGCATGAATCATCTTAGTTCCCTTCGAGCCTGGGTGGCGGTCCATAGGAAGATCACACGGGTACTCCGGGATTTCCAAAAAATACAGGCAACACTGGGTACTCCAGGTGCCTCAATCCACCCAGATGTTAATTTAGGTTGCCACCGTAAGTTTGAACCATTAATTAACTATCTCACATCTGTCATGGATTTCACTCAAACCCAAACCATGTCTACGAGCATAGCATAGCATAGCAATATAAGCAACGCGTAGAAGTAACTCCCAGGGTTTGAATGTAACAGGGTAATAGGTTCTACCTCAACAACTACTTCCCAACCCACAAGTTATTGACATCCTAATCATGCAATGTTTGAGGATTGGAACTAATGCATAAAAACTGGGTGATAAAAGGGATATGATCAAAGTTTTACTTGCCTTGCTGACGGTCTGCGAAACCTAGGGACTCGTAGTAGCACGCTTCGCACTCCGGGTGTTCTATCACAAACAAACAATAACTTACATAAGCAACAAGCAAAGAAACACGGGTAAATCTCAAATAAGAGGGGGTTGACTAGAAGGTTCAATTTAAGAACTCCGGTTCGCAAAAAGAATCAAATCAAACGGAGCAACAAAACTCAGACGGCGAAAAAGAGAAGCTTCGTTCACTAATCTGAACCTAGGTCAAATTTTACAGTAGCAAAAACTTATTTGATTCGGTTAAACGGAAAGAGGGTCTCGAGACGAAGATCTAGGTGCTTGAATCGCCTGATTCTGACTAACGAGCGAAAAGAAAAACAGAAACTTAGATCGGATCAGAAATCGCGATCAGAAAAATCGCGGAATAAATCCGATAAAAGAAAACGGACGAACAGACTAACGAGCGTTCGTTAGCTAGATCTAACGGGCAAAAACCGTTCGTTAAAACGAACGTACGGACGAACGTCCGCTAACTAGAAGAACCGAGAAAAACCAGCGAATCCCAAAAAACGGATCTAGGGTTTTCTTAAAAACCGAATGGTTTAAAAAACCGGCGGAGGGTCCGGCGGCTACCTCCGGC
>NC_041380.1:397754736-397784057 GCF_002162155.2 Triticum dicoccoides
GCGGCGGCGGCTGCGGCCGCGGGGCTGGCGGCGGTGGCGGTGTGGTGTTGGAGCTCGGGGGCGGGCGTATATAAAGGGCGGGGGCGGCGCGACTTGGAGGAGGGGGCAAGGCGCGGCGGCAGGCGGAGTCCAACTCAGACTCCGGTCCGAGCGGCGGCGGCGGCCTGGCTTGGCTCGGCCTTAGGCCCAGACGGGCGCGGAACTTTTTTTATAATAATTCCGCCAACAGAAATAAAATCCTAGAAAAATAAATAAAAATCTAAAAATGCCAAAACAAATTTTCGCTGTCTAAATAAATTATTTAGAACGAGATGAACATTTTCTTGGCCGTAAAATGCAATTTTGAAAAACATGCAATTTTTCTAATGCAAACAAAATTGCAATAAAATCCAAATAAAACAAATATTTGATTTTAATATTTTTCCTCCAATATTTCAATTATCTTGGAGAAGTCATATTATCTCATCTCATATTTTTTAGTATGTCGGAGAGAAAATAATTAAAACCAAAATCCTCGTTTCAAAATTTGATAAAATCAAATTTGAAAACCGGGAAAATCCCCAACTCTCTCCGAGGGTCCTTGAGTTGCTTAGGATTTCAAGGATCGCTGGACGAAATGCAAATAAAATATGATATGCATGGATGACTATGTATAACATTCCAAATTGAAAATTTTGGGATGTTACAGCAACCCACTATAAGCAAATCATAAATGTATTGCAACACCCTACAGCGGGAGTCCCTCACGCTTGCGCGACACGAAGGGCACCATAGGACAGCACCAAAGTAAAACATACAACTCATACCAATCTAGATCATCAATCAACCCAAAGACAATGGATATCTACTCAAAACATCATAGGATGGCAACACATCATTGGATCATAATATGTGGCATAAAGCACCATGTTCAAGTAGGGATTACAGCGGGGTGCGGGAGAGTGGACCATGTAAAAGAGATGAGGATGGTGATGTTGGTGAAGACGATCACCGCGGCGATGATTCCCCTCTCGATGGCACTCCGGTGCCACCAAGAGAGAGGAGGAGAGGTTCTCCCCCTTGTGTTTCCTCCTCCATGGCCTCCCCCTGGATGGGGAGAGGTTCCCCCTCTGGTCCTTGGCCTTCATGGTGATGATGGCCCCTCCGGGATCCTCCTCCATGCCCTCCGGTGATGATGGCCCCCTCCGGCAGGGTGCCGGAGAGGGCCTAGCTTGGTTTTTGGTGGCTATGGAGGCTTCTGGCGGCGGAACTCCTGATCTAGGTTAATTTTCCGAGGTTTCTGTATTTATAGGAATTTTTGGCGTCGGTCTCACGTAAAGGAGGTGCTCGAGGCGTCCATGAGGCAGGCCCACGTGCCTGGGGGGGGGGGCGCCCCCCACCCTCATGGACGCCTCGGGAGTCTCCTGGCCCAACTCTTTTACTCCGGGGTCTTCTTTTGGTCCAAAAAAATCATCAAAAATTGGCACGTCAATTGGACTCCGTTTGATATTCCTTTTCTATAAAACTCAAAAACAAGGAAAAAACAAAAACTGGCACTGGGCACTAGGTTAATAGGTTAGTCCCAAAAATCATATAAAATAGCATATAAATGCATATAAAACATCCAAGGTTGATAATATAATAGCATGAATACTTCATAAATTATAGATACGTTGGAGACATATCAGTGGGTTATCAAGATCAACTACAGGTTCTATCTCAACATCATTGTCTAGTTGTTTATTATTTGTTTGAGTATTTTCATGAACCTCATCATTATCTTTTTCATTATCAGAAGGTGAGTGTTCCCTACCAGATTGAGTTTCAGCATCCGAGATAGAAACTTCATTATCATTATCATGAGGTTTTTCTACTTCGGGTTCACTAGAGGCATGCAAAGTCCTATCATTTTTCTTATTCATTTTCTTTTTAGAAGGGCTACGTGCATCAGTGTTAGATCTTTGAGAGTCTTGTTCAATTCTTTTTGGGTGTCCCTTAGGATAAAGTGGTTCCTGAGTCATCGTACCTCCTCTAAACATTACTCTAACAGCATGATCATTGATATTATTATTCATTTCATCTAGCAACTCTCTTTGAGATTTAGCAACTTGTTCTAACTGAGTTTGAACCATAGAAGCATACTTCCCCACACCTCTAACATCATTTGAGATTCTAAATAACAAGTCACTCAAGTGAGCAATCATATCAGAATTGTATTTCAATTGTTTCATAATATTTGCATTGAAGTGATCTTGTTTTCTAATGTAATTTTCAAACTCATAAAGACATTGGCTAGGATGCATATTGTGAGGATTGTCATTATCATTGAATTTCATTAGGGAATTTACCTCCACCACCTCAGGTGGTGGTGGTGTATCAAGCCCATGTATTTCTTCAATAGGAGGTAAATTTTTGACATCCTCAGCTTTAATACATTTTTCCTTCATAGATTTCTTTGCCTCTTGCATATCTTCAGGACTGAGATATAAGATACCCTTCTTCTTCGGAGTGGGTTTAAGTGGTGGTTCAGGAAGAGTACAATCATCATAATTTTTCAATATGTTATTTAATAATTCTTCAGCTTGTCCAATAGTTCGTTCCCTGAAAACACAACCAACACAACTATCTAGGAAATCCCTAGAAGCATTGGTTAGTCCATTATAGAAGATATCAAGTATTTCATTTTTCTTAAGAGGATGATCAGGCAAAGCATTAAGCAATTGGAGAAGCCTCCCCCAAGCTTGCGGGAGACTCTCTTTTTCAATTTGCGCAAAGTTAAATATTTCCTGTAAGGCAGCTTGTTTCTTATGAGCAGGGAAATATTTTTCAGAGAAGTAATAAATCATATCCTGGGGACTACGCACACAACCAGGAGCAAGAGTTTTGTACCAAGCTTTAGCATCACCCTTTAATGAGAACGGAAATAATTTTAGAATATAGTAATAGCGAATTTTCTCACCATGAGCAAAAAGGGTGGCGATGTCATTCAACTTAGTAAGATGTGCCACAACAGTTTCAGTTTCATAACCATGGAAAGGATCAGATTCAACCAAAGTAATTAACTCTGGGTTGATAGAGAATTCATAATCCTTATCATCAATAAAGATAGGTGAAGTAGCAAACTTAGGATCATATTGCATTATATCATTCAAGGATTTTTCTTTATACTTGCATAATAATTTCTCTAGATCATCTCTATCCTTACAAGCAAGAATATCTCTAGTTGTCTCCTCATTCATAACATAACCTTCCGGTACCTTTGGTAATTCATATCTAGGAGGGATAGTTCTAATAGGTGTTTCAACACTTTCAGGTTCAAGCTCATCATCAGTTTCAACAATATCATGCTGTCTTACTCTCGCAATGTGTTCATCAAGAAATTCACCTAGTGGCACATTATCATCAAGTAAGGTACTAGCATCATCATAAGTATCATTCATATCAGAAGTAGCATCATCAATAACTTGCGAAATATCAGGATTAATAGCATCTGGTGGTGTTGCAAGTATATTATAACAAAAAGTGAATCTAAAGCAGAGCTAGATGGCAGTTCCTTACCTCCCCTCGTCTTAGAGGGGAAAATCTTAGTCTTAGCATCCTTCAGATTCTTCATTGTGATAAATTGATAATAATCCCAAGTGACTCAACAAATATAGCTGTGCTCCCCGGCAATGGTGCCAGAAAAAGGGTCTTGATAACCCATAAGTATATGGGATCGCAACAGTTTTCAAGGGTAGAGTATTCAACCCAAATTTATAGATTCGACACAGGGGCAGCAAAAGAGTACTTGCAAGTATTAGCAGCCGAGTAGTCAATTCAACCACACCTGGAGATTAATTATCTGCAACAAAGTGATCAATAGAAAAGTAGTATGATAGTTTTAATAATAGTAGTGACAGCAATAGTAACAGTAACAGTGATAGCAGTAGTTTTGTAGCAAGTGCAACAGTAACAGTAGCAGTAGTAACATAGCAAGATCAATATGTAGGAAAATCGTACGCATTGGATCAGTATTTTGTTGGATGATATTCATCATGTGACATTCATAACCTAGGGCTATACAACACTAGCTCCAGTTCATAAATATAATGTAGGCATGTATTCCGTAAATAGTCATACGTTCTTATGGAAAGAACTTGCATGCCATCTTTTGTCCTACCCTCCCGTGGCAGCGGGGTCCTATTGGAAACAAAGGGATATTAAGGCCTGCATTTAATAGAGAACCGAAACAAAGCATTAACACACGGTGAATAGATGAACTCCTCAAACTACGGTCATCAACGGGAAGTGTCCCGACTATTGTCACTCCGGGGTTGCCGGATCATAACACGTAGTAGGTGACTATAAATTGCAAGATTGGATCTAGAACATGGATATAATGGTGATAACATAAATGGTTCAGATCTGAAATCATGACACCCGGGCCAAAAGTGACAAGAATTAAGCATGGCAAAGTCATAGCAACATCAATCTCAGAACATAGTGGATACTAGGGATCAAGCCCTAACAAAACTAACTTGATTATATGATGAATAGCATCCAACTTCTCACTGATCAGCGAGCCTACGAAGGAATTACTCACTCCCGGTGGGGAGCATCATGGAATTGGTGATGGAAAAGGGTTGGTGATGACGAAGATCTAAGATCCCCCTCTCCGGAGCCCCAAACGGACTCCAGATCTGGCCTCCCAATGAAGAACAGGAGACGGCGGTGGCTTCGTCTCGTGGAACACAATAATTCTTTCTCCCAGATTTATCCTAGAAAAATAGTATTTTATAGCGTCGATTTCAGGGTCTGCGGGGCCACCAGGTGGGGACAACCCACCTGGGCGCTCCTAGAGGGGGGGGCGCCCTGGTGGGTTGTGCCCACCCAGGTGCCCCCTTCGGTGGTTCTTGGCTCCGGAAATTCTCTTTTATTATATAAAAAATCCTCACAAAGTTTTGTTCCATTCCGAGAACTTCTATTTCTGCACTAAAACAACACCATGGTAGTTCTGCTGAAAACATCATTGGTTCGGGTTAGTTTCATCCAAATCATGCAAATTAGAGTCCAAAACAAAAGAAAGAGTGTTAGGAAAAGTAGATACGATGGAGACGTATCAACTTCTCTTCAATGGTTTGTGCCCTGAGGAGTTCAACAAAATTAGCCGCCTCAAGAATGCAAAGGAAATTTAGGAAAATTTGGTTGATATGCACGAGGGTTCTGAGTCCGTCAATCAATCCAAGTTGGGTGTGCTTCAAAGACAACTTGACAAGTTTAAGATGAAGGGTGGTGAATGAATCACTGAAATGTACTCTAGGCTCGTTCTCATCACAAATGACATTGCCGGCTTAGGAACTGAAGAGATGTCCGACAAGTTCATCATCAAGAAGATCCTTAAAGCCTTGGATGGAAAATATGATACCGTGTGCACATTGATCCAAATGATGCCCAATTAAAAAGATCTCAAGCCCACGGAAGTCATTGGAAGGATTGTTGCTCATGAGATGTCACTCAAGGACAAGGAGGAGCTCCACAACAAGTCAAGTGGTGCATACAAAGCCTCAAGTGATGCTCCCACAACATCAAGTGACAAGCGTATCCAATGAGGAGATAAGTCTAATGGTGAAGAACTTCAATAGGTTCAACAAGAATAAAAGCAAAGAGAGAAGCTCCAACTCAAGACATTATGAGCAAAGATCATCAAGTCATGACCGTAATTGCTACAATTGTGGAAGACCTGGACACTACTCCAATGAGTGTACGATGCCTCGTAAGAAAAGTAAATGAATCACTGTAACGTCCCGAGTCCGATGCGCCAGGTGTCTTCCAGTTATTCGCTGTTGTTGCCTTGTCATTCGCTTGGTTGTGCATCATGCCATGTTTATGTGATGGTTGTTTACTATGTTGCTTGCTTCTTTCCGGGTTGCTTCTCTCATTAGCTTCGGTTTCGTTCGGAGTTGTGAGGATCCGTTCGACTATGTTTGTTTGTCTTCTTCATGGACTCGTTCTTCTTCCTTGTGGGATCTCAGGCAAGATGACCATACCTGTGAAATCACTTCTATCTTTGCTTGCTAGTTGTTCGCTCTATTGCTATGCCGCACACCTACCACTTGCTATATCATGCCTCTCATATTGCCATGTCAAGCCTCTAACCCACCTTTCCTAGCAAACCGTTGTATCCCTATGTTACCACTTTGCTCAGCCCCTCTTATAGCGTTGCTAGTTGCAGGTGAAGATGAAGTTTGTTCCATGTTGGAACATGGATATTGTTGGGATATCGTTATTATCTCTTATTTACTTTAATGCATCTATATACTTGGTAAAGGGTGGAAGGCTCGGCCTTATGCCTGGTGTTTTGTTCCATTCTTGCCGCCCTAGTTTCCGTCATACCGGTGTTATGTTCCTTGATTTTGCGTTCCTTACATGGTTGGGTGTTATGGGAACCCCTTGACAGTTCGCTTTGAATAAAACTCCTCCAGCAAGGCCCAACCTTGGTTTTACCATTTGCCACCTAAGCCTTTTTCCCTTGGGTTCCGCAAACTCAAGGGTCATCTTTATTTTAAACCCCCGGGCTAGTGCTCCTCTGAGTGTTGGTCCAAACTAAATCCCCTTGCAGCGCCACCTCAGGGAAACTTGAGGGTTGGTTTTAGTTGTACGGACTACTCATCCAGTGTGCCCTGAGAACAAGATATGTGCAGCTCCTATCAGGATTTTTCGGCACATTCAGGCGGCTTTGCTGGTCTTGTTTTACCATTGTCGAAATGTCTTGTAACCGGGATTCCGAGTCTGATCAGGTCTTCCTGGGAGAAGGAATATCCTTCGTTGACCGTGAGAGCTTGTGATGGGCTAAGTTGGGACACCCCTGCAAGGTTTTGAACTTTCGAAAGTCGTGCCCGCGGTTATGGGCAGATGGGAATTTGTTAATATCCGGTTGTAGAGAAGTTGACACTTAACTTAACTAAAATGAATCAACCGCGTGTGTAGACGTGATGGTCTCTTTTCAATGGAGTCCGGGAAGAGAACACGGTCTTGTGTTATGCTTGAACGTAAGTAGTTTTAGGATCACTTCTTGATGACTTATAGCTTCTCGACCGTGCTTTGCTTCTGTTATTGCTCTCTTTTACGTAAGTTAGCCACCATATATGCTTAGTTCTTTGCTGCAGCTCCACCTCACTACCCTTTCCTACCCTTAAGCTTAAATAGTCTTGATCTCATGGGTGTGAGATTTCTGAGTCCCCGTGACACACAGATACTTCCAAACAGATGCAGGTGTCGATGATGCCAGTGCAGGGGACGCTACCGAAATCAACTGGGAGTTCAACGAGGATTCGGGCCGTTACTATGTTTCTTTTCCGGATGATCAGTAGAGGAGCCCAGTTGGGACGATCAGGGATCTAGCATTTGGGGTGGTCTTTCTTTATTTTGGTTCGGTTGTCGGAGCTTGATTGTATTATGGATGATGTATGTTTAACTTGTATTTGTTTGATGGCGATTGTAAGCTAACTCTTTATCCCTTTCTTATTCAGTACATGCGATGTGTGAAGATTACCCCTCTTGCACCTGTCTCGAGGTTGTTATCTCATTCAAGTCATTTAATTCAACCGGCGCAATCTCTCTTTTAAATAGTTCAACGGTGTTTCCTTTTGAGTGGGCCCTAACCCACATGTCTTTTCCCAGGATCTTAAATGTCTCTTATAATTTTTCCGAAGCAATTCAAGAGTCTTTTTAGTTTGATTCTCCGAAGGCCGTCATTTCGGGTTTATTCACTCTCAGCTTTCATCTCTCGTTCCCAGATCTTACCGGTGCATCGTTCAAATATCCTCTAATCAGCTCATGATCTCTTCGTTTCACTTGTATCTTAATTCTTCTCAAGTATCTACTTTCATTTTTAATTCTTACAGTGGTCCATTCAAGATTCTTCTTCCTATGTTCTTATAGCAATTCATTCGTTATTTCCAAATCCTACCGGTGGTTCGTTGAAGACCTTCCTCAAGTTTGCGCTATATCTATCTTAATTCTTTCAACAAGAATAAGTAGTATGCCAAATCCGTTGCTTGTCATCAATTTAAATTGCTGAAGGATAAGCATAATGCAATTCTTATTCTTGTTTCATCCAAGTAAATTAATTCCTTATTCCGAAGGTTCATCAAATTCTCGATTTCAATTGTTCATCTTTTCTTTTCCAGAGTTCCAAGTTTTTCTCGGTTATATCATCGCGAAGCTCCATCTAAATCATTGCAAGGATTCACCTTGTGTTTGCAACTTCTCTTTCTTTTTATCATCCTTTTATTACCGGAGTTCTTCATGGAGGCTCCACATGGTAGTTCGTCAAGGATTCTTTGCATTCTTCTATTGTTCTTCAAGATTTCTCTTGAAGTCATGATCCACCAAGCTATACTCTCAAATAAAGATGGTGCCCAACACATGTCTTGTTTTCAGGAGTTCAAGCATTCTTCATCTTGTGTTCCGAAGTGCAATTCTTCCTACCTTATCTTTTGATATGGTGTTATGTCATTCTTGAAAATTTCTTTCATGTTTCATGATTCGCAAGTTGTTAAGAATGAGATATTTTAAACACATCATTTTTAATTCGTTCATGAGATCCTTTGCAACCAATCAATCTCCTCATTGGAGTTATCTTGGGTTATATTTCACCTAAAGCTTTTCCCTAAGGATTTTGCTATTTATGGTGCTCATAAATGACCTAGGTTCTCCATTTATCCTCCCGGTAGAATAAGTTTCTCGTCTCCTTGTTCATTTCAATCCAATCTATTATTTTCGTTAGTGGTAGAATTTCACCTCATAATTTTGAGACGTTTTCCTTAAGCCCACTACAAGCTTTTTTCGTTTCGTTGTTGGTTTTCCAACAACTCCGTTATAACCTTCTTGGAAGGGTGCTTTCCAAGCTCATTTGTGGCAGAAGTTTGGCATTTTCTTCTCCATTCTGTTATTTCATCATCTTGCCTTGCCAAGATCAAGTTCTTTCCTTTTGCTTATCCATTCAACCGGACTATCGTGTCCTTCATTCAAGTTCTCTCATCTTATCAAGTTTTGCCTCCCTTCTCAATCGGAGTGCTGTCTGAAATATTTCTTACCCCTTGTCCCATTCTTTCGATAGTTTCGGAGGTAGTGTGTTGTTGATCTCATCAAGTATCCTCTCATCTTGTCAAGGTCATGTTCAATTCCTTCCATTTACAGTCAGAGTGTTGCCCAAATTATATCTTTTTTATTCATTCTCTATCTTGTTTCAACCGGAGTGTTGTCATAATTGATCATTATCGTTCCTTGTGCATCTCGTTTCAACCGGAGTGCTTGCATGTACTTCTTGCCCATTGCAACCCTTTTCTTATGTCTTTCAACCTATAAGGTTCTAGTAATGTTCCTTGTTCCTATTTTCTAATGGAGTGTTTTCAACTTTGTTCATCTTCGTTGTATTCTTTCTTTCAATTTGTTCAACTTCGCAAAGGTTCTTTGGTTTCACTCATTGGTCAAAGAAGCAACTTAGTTTTACCTCTTCTCTTCCTCTTCCCTTTCCCTCCAGTGCCATACTAGATCTCGGGACGAGATCCTCTTGTAGTGGTGGAGTGTTGTAACGCCCCGAGTCTGATGCGCCAGGTGTCGTGGAGTTGTCACGGCAGATGTCCTAGTGTGAGGACTTAGCCGTGAGGCCAACGCGTCTATGTGGTAGCTTGAGAGGGGTTGAGCGGAACCGAGAGATGCAACGCAAGACAAGGATTTAGACAGCTTCGGGCCCCGGGAAACATCATTTGGTAATAACCCTACGTGCTGTTTGAGGTTATGTCTCATTATGATCATGAGGAAGTCGCCATAAATCGGCTCTCCCAGTTAACCCTAACCCTTTAAGATTGTTTCTTCTTCTTACTTGTCCCTCTTTGGGGAGCCCTGCCCCTCCTTATATATGTTGAAGGGGCGGGTTACATGTAGAGTCCAACTCGGACTTAAGACTTAACTATTATGACTTCTCTTCTTGGGCTTCTTAACATCTTGGGCTTCATAACTCCTGGCAACCCAGTTACCACTGCCTGCCGAGAGTTAACTGGTGCCGGTTTAAGATGGTCTGCCAGTTTAAGAATGTCTGCTGAGTTATCTGACTTAACTCCTGTCTTAACTGTCAGCCGGTTTACCATCTGGGTTAACTGCCTGTTTTGCCTATCTGTCTTAACTGTCAACCGGTTTAACAACCTGCCGGTTTACCGTCTGACTTAACACCAACCGGTTTACCACCTACTTTAACACCTGCCGGTTTACCACCTGCTTTAACACCTGCCGGTTTACTAAGCTCCAGCCGGGTTATAACTCCGGCCGGATCATACCCCGGGGTATATCCCCGACATTAGCCCCCAGTTTAATTTGGATTTATCCATGTTAAACTGATCCTGATCATCCTTAAGTCCTTGTCACTTCCTTCTTCTATAAAATCCGAGTCAATAAGCCAACTTCATAATCAATTTGTTGACATTGGTTTGTCACAGAGAAATATTGTGAAGAATAACTCCTTTGACTTCAGCTCCCAATGCTTAACAAAAATATTGGCCTTTGAAATACTCATTTGATCTTCAGCCGGTTTAAGAATATTGATGGCACCGGATCAGAACTGTTTGTTAACATCAATTTTGAAAATATACCTCTTATATGCCTATCACTTGTATCCCCCAAGTCTTAAGAAGGTAGAATAGCAACAACTTAAGACTTGCTTCAATATGAATGTCACAAGCTTGAAGAAATCCAGGTTGTTCATCTCAATCACCAGTCAGAACTGAGTATTCCACATATGTAGCCCCCAAGTGCTAGGTTGTCATGCTTGCAGCAACCTGGGACTTGAAATTGCCTTATGCTCATAAAAACTTCAACTAGTGTAGCCCCCAAGGGCCGGGTTATTATGCAATAATGAGCAGGGACTTTGAAAATATGATCACGTAAACTTGAGCAGCAATGTGTAACCCCCAAGGGCCGGCTCAATAAGATAATATTGAGATGGGACTTGATATATTCTTCAATGAAAATAACATCATATGATGTAACCCCCATCATGGGGCTTGAATCCATGTCCACAAGGTTAAGAGCCTTGTGCTTTACCACGTGAGCAACGGACCCTTCAATATAGTGGATTAAAATCTTTCTACCTTGAATTGTTGATAGGAGTGTAGGATCAAGAAGTAGATGTGTCTAGAGGGGGGTGATTAGACACTTCATGCTAAAGTTGCAATTTTTAAGCTTTTTAGGTTTAAGTGGAGTTTAGGCACAATTTCAACACACACAATACATATCAAGCAGGCATGCAAGGAGTATATGAGCAGCGGAATGTAAAGCATGCAACTTGCAAGAATGTAAAGAGAAGGGTTTGGAGAATTCACACGCAATTGGAGACACGGATGTTTTTCCCGTGGTTCAGATAGGTGGTGCTATCCTACATCCACGTTGATGGAGACTTCAACCCACGAAGGGTAACGGTTGTGCGAGTCCACACAGGGCTCCACCCAAGGGTAACGGTTGCGCGAGTCCACACAGGGCTCCACCCACGAAGGGTCCACGAAGAAGCAACCACCCACAAAGGGTCCACGAAGAAGCAACCTTGTCTATCCCACCATGGCCATCGCCCACACAGGACTTGCCTCACTAGCGGTAGATCTTCACGAAGTAGGCGATCTCCTTGCCCTTACAAACTCCTTGATTCAACTCCACAATCTTGTCGGAGGCTCCCAAGTGACACCTAGCCAATCTAGGAGACACCACTCTCCAAGAAGTAACAAATGGTGTGTAGGTAATGAACTCCTTGCTCTTGTGCTTCAAATGATAGTCTCCCCAACACTCAATTCTCTCTCATAGGATTTGGATTTGGTGGAAAGAAGATTTGAGTGGAAAGTAACTTGGGAAGGCTAGAGATCAAGATTCATATGGTAGGATGGAATGTCTTGGTCTCAACACATGAGTAGGTGGTTCTCTCTCAGAACATATGAGTTGGAATGATGTGTGTGTTCTGATGGCTCTCACTTCGAATGAGAAGGAGGTGGAGGGGTATATATAGCCTCCACACAAAATCCAACCGTTACACATAGTTTTCCAATCTCGGTGGGACCGAATTAATAAACTCGGTCTGACCGAAAATGTAAACCTAGTAACCGTTAGAGATTTCAGTGGGACCGACTGGATCAACTCGGTGAGACCGATGTGCTAGGGTTAGGGTAAATCCAAAACTCGGTTTGACCAATTACTCAAACTCGGTGGGGCCGATTTGGGTAATAGGTGAAACTGAGATTTGGTCAAGCAAACTCGGTGGGACCGATTGCATATCTTGGTGGGACCGAGAATATTGCAATGGGTAACAGAGAGTTTGCAAGCCCATCTCGGTGAGACCGAGATCCCATCGGTGAGACCGAACTGATTAGGGTTTGGCAGTGGCTTATGACAAGTGAAACTCGGTGGCGCCGGATATGAGGAATCGGTAGGACCGAGTTTGGCTTAGGGTTTAGGTCATATGTGGAAGTGGGAAAGTAGTTGAGGGTTTTGGAGCATATCACTAAGCACATGAAGCAAGAGGCTCATTAAGCAACACCTCATCCCTCCTTGATAGTATTGGCTTTTCCTAAAGACTCAATGTGATCTTGGATCACTAAAATATAAGATGAAGAGTCTTGAGCTTGAAGCTTTGGCCAACCCTTTGTCCTTAGCATCTTGAAGGAGTTCCCACAACCTTTAGTCCATGCCACTCCATTGTTGGACTTATCTGAAACATGCTAGATCGAAATGTTAGTCCAACAAGAGATATGTTGTCATCAATTATCAAAACCACCTAGGGAGCACTTGTGCTTTCAAGAAGCAATTGGTAGCCCCCAAGGGCCGGCTCATTACGATGTGATGAGTCGGGTATTCAATAAGGTGAACAAACAATGATTTTACATTAGCCCCCAAGTGTCATGGTGCATGCTTTCAATGACATGAGACTTGTGTATTTGATGTAATCCCAACTTGAATAATGTAGCCCCCAAGTGTCGGGTCGTAAGCCTGCAGCGACTCGGGACTATTCCTTCCATTGTAGAATAAATCATATCCATTGATAAAATAATAGTCATTGCGCTAAAGCGACTTTGAAAACCTCAGTCATAATATTGGTTATTGATAACCATAAGAAAAAATCCAGCCATGTTGGCTATTAAAGATTTGAATAAATATAACCTGGTTTGAAAACCGATTCCTGCCCTATAAGCTGGTATATCCATGCACATATGATACATGCTATGATGATGTATGATGTAATATATGATGATGTATAAGTATGATCAAGAGGGTTTAAGCTATGGTTCGGATATGACCAGAGCCCCCATGTAGTCATAATTATGGCATTGCTCCGATCAAGAGGTGTAGTGATAGGTCCATTTTGCATCATGCTTTTATATCAATATTTATTGCATTATGGGCTGTTATTTCACATTATGTCACAATACTTATGGCTATTCTCTCTTATTTTACAAGGTTTACATAAGGAGGGAGAATGCCGGCAGCTGGAATTCTGGGCCGGAAAAGGAGCAAATATTAGAGACCAATTCTGCACAACTCCAAAAGTCCTGAAACTCCACGCAATGCCTTATAATAAATAATGAAAAATCCTCGCCAAAGATGAAGACCAGGGAGCCCACACCCTTGCCATGAGGGTGGGGGCGCCCCCCCCCCCTAGGGCGCGCCCCCTACCTCGTGGGCCCCCTGGTGGCTCTCCACGTCCATCTTCTCCTATATGAAGTCTTTTGATGAGAAAAAAATAAAGAGGAACTTTTCGGGACGAGACTCCGCCGCCACGAGGCGGAACCTTGGCGGATTCAATCTAGAGCTTCGGCAGAGCTGTTCTGCCGGGGAAACTTCCCTCCCGGAGGGGGAAATCATCGCCATCGTCATCACCAACGCTCCTCTCATCGGGAGAGGGAAATCTCCATCAACATCTTCATCAGCACCATCTCATCTCAAAACCCTAGTTCATCTCTTGTATCCAATTTTTTCTCTAAGTCCGGGATTGGTGCTAGTAGGTTGCTAGTAGTGTTAATTACTCCTTGTAGTTGATGCTAGTTGGTTTAATTGGTGGAAGATCATATGTTCAGATCCTTTATGCATACTATTACCCCTCTGATTATGAACATGAATATGCTTTGTGAGTAGTTACGTTTCTTCCTGAGGACAAGGGAGAAGTCTTGCTATTAGTAGTCATGTGAATTTGGTATTCGTTCGATATTTTGATGAGATGTATGTTGTCTAGCCTCTAGTGATGTTATGTGAACGTCGACTACATAACACTTCACCATTATTTGGGCCTAGAGGAAGGCATTGGGAAGTAATAAGTAGATGATGGGTTGCTAGAGTGACAGAAGCTTAAACCCTAGTTTATGTGTTGCTTCGTAAGGGGCTGATTTGGATACATATGTTTCATGTTATGGTTAGGTTTACCTTAATACTTTTGTTGTAGTTGCGGATTCTTGCAATAGAGGTTAATAATAAGTGGGATGCTTGTTCAAGTAAGAACAGCACCCAAGCACCGGTCCACCCACATGTCTAATTATCAAAGTACCGAACGCGAATCATATGAGCGTGATGAAAACTAGCTTGATGATATTCCCATGTGTCCTCGGGAGCGCTTTTCCTTATATAAGAGTTTGTCCAGGCTTGTCCTTTGCTACAAAAAGGATTGGGCCACCTTGATGCACTTTATTTACTTTTGCTACTTGTTGCTTGTTACAAATTATCTTATCACAAAACTATTTGTTACCACTTATTTCAGTACTTGCAGAGAATACCTTGCTGAAAACCGCTTATCATTTCCTTCTGCTCCTCGTTGGGTTCGACACTCTTACTTATTGAAAGGACTACGATAGATCCCCTATACTTGTGGGTCATCAAGACTCTTTTCTGGCACCGTTGCTGAGGAGTGAAGCGCGTTTGGTAGGTGGAATTTGGTAAGGAAAAATTTATATAATGTGCTGAAATTTACTGTCACTTGTTACTATGGAAAGTAATCCTGTGAGGGGCTTGTTCGGGGTATCTTCACCCTGACCAGTAGAGCAAAGAGTTGCTCCTCAACCTACTGAACCTATTGAAGATGAAATTCCTTATGAGTATCCTTCGGGTATGATAGAAAAACTGCTAGCTAATCCTTTTACAGGAGATGGAACAAAGCATCCTGATGAACATCTAATATATGTGGATGAAGTTTGTGGATTATTTAAGCTTGCAGGTATACCCGATGATGTTGCTAAGAAGAAGGTCTTCCCTTTATCTTTGAAGGGAGACGCATTGATATGGTACAGGCTATGTGATGATACGAGATCATGGAACTATAGAAGATTGAAATTGGAATTTCATCAAAATATTACCCTATGCATCTTGTTCATCGTGATCGCAATTTTATATATATATATATATATAATTTTTGGCCTTGTGAAGGAGAATGCATCGCTCAAGCTTGGGGGAGGCTTAAATCAATGTTATATTCATGCCCCAATCATGAGCTCTCAAGAGAAATGATTATTCAAAAAATTTATGCTTGACTTTCTGAAAATAATCGCACCATGCTTGATACTTCTTGTGCTGGCTCTTTTATGATGAAGACTATTGGATTTAGATGTGATTTATTGGATAGAATTAGATGCAACTCTGAAGATTGGGATCTCGATAAAGGTAAGGAGTCAGGTATGACACCTAAGTTTGATTGTGTTAAATCTTTTATGGATACCGATATTTTCCATAAGTTTAGCACTAAATATGGACTTGATTCTGAGATAGTAGCTTCTTTCTGTGAATCTTTTGCTACATATGTTGATCTCCCTAAGGAGAAGTGGTTTAAATATCATCCTCCCATAGAAGTAAAAGTAGCTGCACCTATTAAATTTGAAGAAAAGACTGTCACTTAATGATCCTATTGTTCCTACTTGTTATGTTGAGAAACCACCTTTTCCTGTTAGGATAAAGGATCATGCTAAAGCTTCAACTGTGGTTCGTAAAAGCAATATTAAAACATATACACCTCTTGAGCAAGTTAAAATAGAACCTAATATTGCTATTGTTAAAGATCTCTTGTCTGATAATATAGATGGGCATGTTATTTACTTCTGTAATGAAACTTCTAGAATTGCTAAACCCCGTGATACAGATAAACCTAGACCTGTGATAGGCATGCCTGTTATTTCTATTATAATAGGAGATCATTGTTATCATGGCTTATGTGATATGGGTGCTAGTGCAAGTGCAATACCTATTGACTTATACAACGAGATTATGCATGACATTCCACCTGTTGAGTTAGAAGAAATTGATGTTACTATTAAACTTGCTAATAGAGATATTATTTCACCAATGGGAATTGTTAGAGATGTTGACGTCTTGTATGGGAAAACTAAATATCCTGCTGATTTTCTTGTTCTTGGTTCCCCACAAGATAGCTTTTGTCCCATTATATTTGGTAGACCCTTCTTAAGTAATGTTAATGCTACCATAGATTGCTCAAGGGATGTTGTTACTATCGGCTTAGATGATATGACTCATGAATTTAATTTCTCTAAATTTAGTAAACAACACCATGAAGAAGAATTGCCTAGTAAGGATGAAATTATTGGTCTTGCTTCTATTGCCGTACCTCCGAATGATCCTTTAGAACAATCTTTGCTAGACCATGAGAATGATATGTTTATGAATGAAAGAAGGGAAATAGATGAAGTATTCTTTAAACAGGAACCTACGCTGAAACACAATTTGCCTATTGAAATCCTAGGGGATCCTCCTACACCTAAGGGTGATCCCGTGTTTGAGCTTAAACCGTTGCCTGATAATCTTAAATATGATTATCTTAATGAAAAGAAGATATATCCTGTTATTATTAGTGCTAACCTTTCAGAGCATGAAGAAGAAAGATTATTGAAAACACTGAAGAAGCACCGTGCTGCTATTGGATATACTCTTGATGATCTTAAGGGCATTAGTCCCACTCTATGTCAACATAAAATAAATTTGGAAGAAGATGCCAAACCAGTTCGTGATCCTCAACGACGTCCGAATCCTAAAATGAAAGAAGTGGTAAGAAAAGAAATACTAAAGCTTCTGGAGGCAGGTATAATTTATCCCGTTGCTGATAGTCAATGGGTAAGTCCTGTTCATTGTGTCCCTAAGAAGGGAGGTATTAATGTTGTTCCTAATGATAAAGATGAATTGATTCCACAAAAAATTATTACAGGTTATAGGATGGTAATTGATTTCCGCAAATTAATAAGGCTACTAAGAAAGACCATTACTGTCAGGACCCCGACTCAATGCCACATCGATCTAGCATGTAGCACCTCATATCACTTTGCGGCCTCACGCACGGTATCCCCACGGGTGTCGCCTTACCTTTGCCCGGGACCATTTGCGCCTTTTGGCACACGTATATGACAGTGTCGCTAGCATCCATATGATAAGGAGCCCGGGCTGACATGGCTAGTCGTAAACCCAAAGTGGCACTAACTTACAGGGACAGGCATCCATGACCCAGCATCGAACGTGTCGGTCATCAGCGAGTGAATCCAGGCTGTAGCACTGGGCTAACAGGACTCCGGTGAACCGGGCTGTAGCGGGCTAATAGGACTCCGGTATTCATCGCGTGACATTTCCCCGAAGGGACAGACACAGGATCGAAGGACACATGCCGGCCAGCCTAAGTGTTCCGGAGCAGTAGCAAGCTACCAGGGCTCAGTGGAAGCACTAGGAGACATTTCCCGGTAAGAGAGACTACTAAGGATAAACAACTAGATAGTCAGATCCCACACATAGCAATACACATTACACGTACGCATAACATGCAAGTATGTGCTGTACAACATGGCATGACAGCATAACTCAATAACTCATATAGATAAAGGCTCAGAAGATCCATCATAGCATTTATTACCAACAGGGGTCACATGACCCAACATTCAGAGCAATCAAGCAACAAACGGAAGCATTACATGTCTGAGTACAGACATCTATAAATGAAAAAGGCTGAAAGCCTGACTATCTACAACGTCCGATCAAGATCGTAGCTGAGGTACAAGCTACTTGTCGAAGTCCATGAGAACACTATAAGACCGAAGTCTCCGCTGCAAAAACATAAATAAAGCAACATGAGTACAAAGGTACTCAGCAAGACTTACATCAGATCCTATCATACATGCATTTGTATCAAGAGAGTAATGTGGAGTTTAGTTGCAGCAAGCCAGCTTTGACTCTGTGGCTAACCTGTTCTACGACTACCAGAATTTCTTTGAGGTGATATGGCGCACACGAGTCCACTAATCACCACACAATACACCACTATGGATTCATTCCCGTCTCCCTACGAGAAGGCCATCCATAGCACTCACACTTGTCTTGAGCTTTTTAGAGTATACACTTCAAGTTGTCTATGTACCATGTAAGCATCCAAGAAGTCCATAACCGCGGACCCGGCTATTCGAATAGATCATGTTAACCCTGCAGGGGTGTACTTCTTCACACACGCTCTCGCCACTTACCGCCATGCACACTCATGTATCTCGGCAACCTTCAAGCGGAAGCCTGGCGAGGGTGTCGGCCACGACCTGACTAACCACACAAGACTCTAGCCCAGGTTTATCGCCTATTCGGGTTCCATCCGAAAGGAGATCCGGCTGGGGTGTCGCTCACGGCCCCAAATGATGTGTGCAGGGTTCCCGAGCCCACCATCCGGGTGCCACTCGGTACACCAGGCCACGTGTGCCTAGTCTGTCCCAAGCCCACCCTGCCGGGTGCCACTTGGTAGAAAAATAGCACTACCTACAAACACCAGAAACTAATTGCGACTCCTGGACAGAGATCAAGTTGGTTAATAAGTCGAGAGGGGTCGAGTTACCGGAACCCAATGTGTGGTAGTATCGAGTCATTGTACAACATACATAGAACTCAGTGCTTAAGGACGGTTCCAGTGAGACAACCCACCATGTACTCCTACATGGCCTCTCACCGCTACCTTTACCAAATCGTGTTCACACACTTCACTCTCAGCATCAGAACATATCGTAACACTCCAATTCATTCCCAATGAACCAGACCTGACACAACTCTAAGCAATAGCAGGCATAGCATGGTAGGAACACAACAATGGCTTCAATCAACTCCTACACATGCTAGTGGGTTTCAACTATTTACTATGGCAATGACAGGTCATGCAAAGGAATGGGTTCAACTACCGCAGCACAAAGTAGCAGATGAATCGTTGTTGTCCTAATGCAATAACTGAGAGCAGGAGCGAGAGAGTAGGATTGTATCAGAATGAACAAGGGGGTTTGCTTGCCTGGTAGATCAACAAGGGAGGCACTGCTTCATAGACAGGTACTCTGGAACAGACTCCAGAGCAGGACCTATCGAGAAGGAACAGTGTTGGCAATCAATACACAAACATATGCAACAATATGATGCATGAACATGGCATGAAGATGTGATGTTGTTTGAGCTAATGCAACTAGTATTCATTTGGTTTGAAGTCCATTTGAACCAAAAGCTCAAATGCAACTCTAAAATAAGTCTCTTAATATGCCATAATGTGTTTTCTCATATTCAGCATGTATAAGTTGGTTTGTCATGCATGAAACTAGTACAGATGGATAGATTGCATTTTTCTGATAATTTTTCATATATAAATTATTTCAATCTGAGCTATGGTTGAATTTCTATGAATTTTTGAAGTTTAAATCATTTTCTGGAATTTCCTGATTTATTTTAAATCCAGAAAATAAATAATTGCGTCAGCACTGCGTCATGCTTACGTCAGCAAGTCAGCACCGCTGACTGGTCAAACCTGACGTGTGGGGTCCACACGTCAGTGATAGGGGGTTGAACAGGGTTAGTTTAATCCTAACTAAAGGATTAGTGGCGCTGGGGCCCACTAGTCAGTGTCAGGGGGGGTTAGTTTACGGTGATTAGCACTAAGCTAATCACCTGGCCGACGGGGCCCACCCGTCAGGCCAGCGAGGTCGTCGGCGGCGACCTCTGGACGCGGCGGCGTCCGTGATACAGACCACGGGGGCGGCGTCGGAGAGCACCGGGGCGTAGCCCGGGCTCTCGCGCATCTAGTGGGGCAGGTGGGAGGAGCTGGGGAGGCCGGAGCTCACCGGAGCAAAGCTCGCGGCGGCGGCCGGAGCTCGGCTTCGATGGCGGGGCTAGCTACAGAGCGCAGGGAGGCTAGGGAGAAGGGGGAACCGAAGCGGGGGCTCACGGCGGGCTCGAGGACGTCGTCGGAGAGCTCGGGGGAGGCCAGACGGCGGCGTGGCGGCGAGGTCGATCTCCGACGTCGGTGGTGAAGAAGACGATGGCGTCGGCGATGGAGCGCGTCCGGAGGTGCGTGGCTTGACGAGGAGGTAGAGGGGGTCGTGGCAGAGCTCCTGGACTCTACGGAGGGGCGAGGGAAGGCCGGTGGCCGCGGCAACGGTGGACGGCGGCGATGAGCTCCGCTCAGGCTGCGCGCGAGAAAGAGAGCAGAGGAGGGGGGAAGGAACGAGAGAGAGTGAGAGGGTACGGGGGGCGTGGTGACGTCCGGGGCGTTCCAGGGCGACGAGGAGGGCGCCAGGCAGGCAGAGAGGGAAGAGGTGGCGCGGCGGAGCGCGCGCGCGTCGGGCACGCGCCCATCCCCCTGTCAAGGACGAAGACGACAGAGGAGGGGCCAGTGGGCTGGGCCGGCGCTGGCTGCTGCTGGGCTGCACAGGGAGGAGGCCCAGGTAAGTATCCTTTTTATTACTGTTTTCTTTTCTATTTTTCTGACATATGTTTTGATTTAGTAATGATACTAAATCAATTTATTTCCTTATGCCCATTTTGTTAGGAACTAGTGGCATTATCCCAGAGCTCCCCAACAGGTGGCATAATTTTTGGACATATATTAATATATATAACTAATATATTTCCAATGCAAATATTTATGCATTAATTCCAAATGCCTAAAATAAATACTTATGAGCTCTTAAAAATATTGGTTTGATTTTTTATCTCTGTCCAATATTTTCAGAGAGCAAGATGAGCATTTTCTTGGACCCTTTTGGAGAAATTTTTATTTGGGTCATTTCAAAAATGATTCCGAGGGTTTCACAAATCCTCATTTCAAAATTAAATGGAATTTAAACATGATGCACAAATGACTAGCTAGTCTAGGTCATACCAGACTAGGGATGTGACAACTCGCCCCCACTTGGAAGAATCTCGTGCCGAGATTCAGGGGTCGGCGGAAAGAAAGTGGGGTACTCCAGTCGAAGACGATCTTCTCGCTCCCAAGTAGCTTCTCTCTCGGAATGATGAGACCACTGAACTTTGAGAAACTTGATGTTTTGACGTTGGGTAACACGCTCTGCTTGATCAAGAATGCGAACCGGGTACTCTTGGTATGTGAGGTTATCTTGAAGATCAAGTGTTTCGTGGTCCACTCCGCGGATGGGATCCGAGAAGCAACGCCTGAGTTGAGAGACATGGAAGACATCATGAACTCGAGAAAGATGTGGGGGTAGTTCCAACTGGTAGGCAACCTCTCCTCGTTTAGCGAGAATGCGAAAGGGACCAATGTAACGAGGAGCCAACTTGCCCTTGATACTGAAACGATGGGTACCCTTCAAGGGAGTAACCCGAAGGTAAGCTTTTTCGCCAACTTCATAAGTCATATCCTTATGATGACGATCATACTAACTCTTTTGACGAGACTGGGCTGTTTTCAAGTTCTCACGAATGATGCGAACTTGCTCTTCTGCCTCCTGGATCATGTTCGGTCCAAAGAATTGTCTTTCACCGGTTTCTGACCAGTTCAAAGGTGTTCGACATCTTCGTCCATAGAGAACTTCAAAAGGAGCTTTCTTGAGACTGGATTGATAGCTATTGTTATAAGCAAACTCGGCAAAAGGAAGACATTTCTCCCAATCCATACCGAATGAGATAACGCAAGCTCTAAGCATGTCTTCGAGAATTTGGTTGACCCATTCCACCTGACCACTCGACTGAGGATGGAAAGCGGTACTGAAGGAAAGATGGGTTCCCATGGCAGTTTGGAAACTCTCCCAGAAATGAGAAGTGAAAAGACTGCCACGGTCTGAATTGATCTCTAGAGGAACACCATGAAGTGACACTATTCGAGAAATGTATAAGTCAGCAAGCTGACTAGCAGTGATACTCTCTCGAACAGGAAGGAAGTGCGCCACTTTGGAGAGACGATCAATGACTACGAAGATAGCATTATTCCCTCTTTTGGTCCTGGGAAAATCGGTAATGAAGTCCATACCAACTTTATCCCATTTCCATTCGGGAATAGCTAAAGGCTGAAGGGTGCCAGCAGGTCTTTGATGCTCTGCCTTAACGCGACGACAAACGTCACATTTAGCAATGAACTCAGCGATTTCTCTCTTCATCCTAGTCCACCAGAACCTCTGGCGTAGATCCTGATACATCTTAGTACTACCGGGATGAATCGTGAGAGGAGATTCATGTGCCTCCTTAAGAATTAGTTGTCGAAGATGTTGCTTCTTGGGGACCACCAGGCGGTTCCCAAAGAAAACAACACCTCGATCATCTATAGAGAAACTACCAGCAATACCCTTGGCAATGTTTCTCTTGATCCGGGTAATCCCCGTATCATGCTTCTGGGCTTCTATGATATGATCCACAAGAGTAGGTTTTGCCACCAAGGTAGAAAGGAATCCGTGAGGAGCAATGTGAAGATTAAGCTTACAGAATTCCTCATGGAGAAGTGGTTGGCCTTGCTGCAACATGAGATTGTTGCAATAGGATTTACGGCTTAGCGCATCAGCCATGACATTGGCTTTGCCTGGGGTGTAGGTAATCCCTAGATCATAATCTGTGATTAACTCCAACCAACGTCTTTGCCTAAGGTTCAGATCCGGTTGGGTGAAGATATACTTGAGACTCTAGTGATCGGTGTAGATCTCGCAACGTTTACCAAGAAGGTAATGTCGCCAGGTCTTGAGTGCATAGACTACGGCTGCAAGCTCTAGATCATGTGTAGGATAATTATCCTCATGTGGATGCAACTGTCGAGATGCATAGGCAATCACATGACGATCCTGCATAAGAATGCAACCTAGTCCCTGTCGTGAGGCGTCACAATAGATAACAAAGTCCTTTGTGAAATCCGATGGCACAAGTACGGGAGCAAAAGTCAGGCGTCTTTTCAGTTCCTAAAAACTGTACTCACACTGTGGGGACCACTCGAACTTTTATCTTTCTTGAGAAGTTTCGTGAGGGGTTTGGCTACTTTGGAGAAATTTTCAACAAAGCGGCGACAATAGCTAGCTAGACCAAGGAAACTCCTAACTTGTTTAACGGTCTCAGGTGGAGTCCAATCGAGAACGGCCTTGACTCTCTCGGGATTGACAGCAATGCCCTTACCAGAAATTACGTGGCCTAGGTAGGTCACTTCTGGCAACCAAAATTCACACTTGGAGAACTTGGCATAAAGGCGGTGCTCTCTGAGTTTTTCTAACACAAGTCTAAGATGTTCGGCATGCTCTTCCTCGTTCTTCGAGTAAATAAGAATATCATCGAGGTAAACCACGACGAACTTATCTAAGTACTCCATGAAGATCGAGTTCATCAAGCGGGAGAATGTGGCTAGAGCGTTGGTTAGACCGAAGGACATGACGGTGTACTCGTACTGGCCATAACGAGTGACAAAGGCTGTCTTGGGAATGTCCCCGTTTCTGATCTTGATTTGGTGGTAGCCTAACCTCAAATCCATCTTGGAGAAGACTGAGGATCCATCGAGCTGATCATACAGGTCGTTGATCCTGGGGAGCGGATACTTGTTCTTTATCGTGACCAAATTAACGGGACGATAATCTACAACCATCCGGTCCGTACCATCCTTCTTCTTGACGAAGAGGACGGGGCAAGCCCAAGGAGAAGAACTAGGATGGATGAAACCCTTTTGCAAGGACTCATCAAGTTGTTTCTTAAGCTCGGCTAGTTCTAAGGGTGCCATCTTGTAAGGTCTCCTAGAGATTGGAGCTGTTCCTGGGATAAGATCTATGACGAACTCTACATCTCTGTCAGGTGGAACACCTGGCAGTTCCTCTGGAAAGACATCCGGAAAATCACGGACTACCGGGATATCTTCAAGGTCTGGAAGAGGGCTGGCATTAAGAGAATAGAGCTGACGCTTTGCAACTCTAGTGGAGACAGTGACTATCTCGCCAGATGGGTGTGTAAGCTGAACAGATCTGGTGTAACAATCAATCTTGGCATGATGAGCTGTCATCCAGTCCATACCCAAGATGATGTTAATATCTTAGGACTTGAGGGCTACAAGTGATGCCAGAAATACAAGTCTATCAACAAGGATTTCATTACCATAGCTGATTCTGGTGGTTTGCCATCTAGACCCTGGGGTTTGGATTTCAATAGGAGTTGGCATATCACAAAATGACATGTCGTGCAAACGAGCATAGCCTTCAGAAATGAAGGAGTGAGATGCTCTAGTATCGAACAAAACCGATGCTGGATGACAATTGACAAGGAGTGTACCAAGAACGACATCCGGATCATCATGAGCGTCTTTAGCTAAGACGTGATGCACACGTCCACGTTCAGTGGGGGCTGACTTGACACTGATCATCTTGCGTGATGGCTTAACACAGCCAACAGTCTTCTCGGGCTGGGGTGGAGCATAACTAGTCTGAGAGCAGTCACGTGCATAGTGTCCTGGCTTCCCGCATGTGAAGCAAGTTCCCGAGGTTGGACGTGGACCCGCACTAACAAGCGGTCTACCAGTAGGCATGGGTGAAACATACGACTGAGCTGGGTGAGGCACCACATAAGATGACCTCGGTGCATATCCGGAAGGAAGAGCGGAGTTTGGAACCCAAATCCGGCGCTTCTGCGAGCCTGAACCGGAAGAAGATCCCAACTCACGGGTGTGCTTACGAGACTCCTCGTAAGTGAGCTGAGCTGTCTCTGCATTAATGGCCTTGTTCACAAGAGCTTGGAATGTATCACAATGATGTAGGTGGAGATCACGACGCAACTTGGGGTTGAGACCCTGCCGGAACCTAGCCTGCTTCTTGGCGTCCGTGGACACCTCTTTTGTGGCATAGCGGGCAAGGTTCGCAAACTCTCTGCTGTAAGCATCAACAGCCATCTTACTCTGGGTGAAACTACATAACTCTTCTCTCTTGCGATCGATGAGGGCTTCAGGAATGTGATGCTCGTGAAAAGCCTCAGTGAAATCTCTCCAGGTAGGATTCTGGCCAGCTGGAAGCATAGCCTCATAGTTCTGCCACCAAAGACTAGCAGGACCTTCCAGGTGGTATGTGGCATAAGTGACCTTGTCATCTTCAGCTACGCTCGCGGAACGCAGCTTATGAGTGATGCTACGGAGCCAGTCATCTGCATCGAGTGGCTCGATGGAATGATGAAAGGTAGGTGCGTGCAAGCGAATGAAGTCATGAATGGTCGCAGACTTATTGGACTGATGTGCGGTGTTCTCCTCGATATGTGGCAACAAACGGTTAGACTCACGCTTGTTCCTCTCCAACTCTAGCATGAACTCTGTCAACGAAGGCTGGTCGGGAGGATCCTCATCCCTACCATATGCGTGGTTCTGGCTACGAGCAACAGAACTTCGCTTAGCTGATGACATCCTGAGAAACGAAACCAAGGACGAAATCAGCAGCATCTATAGGTTATAGAATGTAGGATAGGATAATTAGTAACTCTCGAACTTCTCGGGCAATTTCGGCAGCATAACGGCAGTAAAATGCTCAGAATGAGACATCCTACTAAAAATGGGGTGGTAACATACTCATCAGCATTACTCAAGGTTCTGAGATCATACTAAACAGACTACACCGGAAATACTCAAAACTGGGATATGACTCTGATCAACCAATCCTATGGGACTACGGAGTAGTAACACGTGATCCCAATAGACGGGAGAGAATGACTAGTTCCTTAACCCTGTAGAAAAGATAGGATGACTCAGATCAGAAGGCCATGAGGTATAAGGAGTAAAAAGAGCCTTATGTTCCTTCCCACAATCAATTCCCTTACATAACTAAAGAATTTCTAGACTCAACTTCGACCAGTTTGGCTTGGTAATCCTACAGGCAGTCAGGCTCTGATACCAAAGCTATCAGGACCCCGACTCAATGCCACATCGATCTAGCATGTAGCACCTCATATCACTTTGCGGCCTCACGCACGGTATCCCCACGGGTGTCGCCTTACCTTTGCCCGGGACCGTTTGTGCCTTTTGGCACATGTATATAACAGTGTCGCTAGCATCCATATGATAAGGAGCCCGGGCTGACATGGCTAGTCGTAAACCCAAAGTGGCACTAACTTACAGGGACAGGCGTCCATGACCCAGCATCGAACGTGTCGGTCATCAGCGAGTGAATCCAGGCTGTAGCACTGGGCTAACAGGACTCCGGTGAACCGGGCTGTAGCAGGCTAACAGGACTCCGGTATTCATCGCGTGACATTTCCCCGAAGGGACAGACACAGGATCGAAGAAGGACACATGCCGACCAGCCTAAGTGTTCCGGAGCAGTAGCAAGCTACCAGGGCTCAGTGGAAGCACTAGGAGACATTTCCCGGTAAGAGAGACTACTAAGGATAAACAACTAGATAGTCAGATCCCACACATAGCAATACACATTACACGTACGCATAACCTGCAAGTATGTGCTGTACAACATGGCATCATAGCATAACTCAACAACTCATATAGATAAAGGCTCAGAAGAGCCATCATAGCATTTATTACCAACAGGGGTCACATGACCCAACATTCAGAGCAATCAAGCAACAAACGGAAGCATTACATGTCTGAGTACAGACATCTATAAATGAAAAAGGCTGAAAGCCTGACTATCTACAACGTCCGATCAAGATCGTAGCTGAGGTACAAGCTACTTGTCGAAGTCCACGAGAACACTAGTAATACCAAAGTCTCCGCTACAAAAACATAAATAAAGCAACATGAGTACAAAGGTACTCAGCAAGACTTACATCAGATCCTATCATACATGCATTTGTACCAAGAGAGTAATGTGGAGTTTAGTTGCAGCAAGCCAGCTTTGACTCTGTGGCTAACCTGTTCTACGACTACCAAAACTTCTTTGAGGTGATATGGCGCACACGAGTCCACTAATCACCACACAATACACCACTATGGATTCATTCCCGTCTCCCTACGAGAAGGCCATCCATAGCACTCACACTTGTCTTGAGCTTTTTAGAGTATACACTTCAAGTTGTCTATGTACCATGTAAGCATCCAAGAAGTCCATAACCGCGGACCCGGCTATTCGAATAGATCATGTTAACCCTGCAGGGGTGTACTTCTTCACACACGCTCTCGCCACTTACCGCCATGCACACTCATGTATCTCGGCAACCTTCAAGCGGAAGCCTGGCGAGGGTGTCGGCCACGACCTGACTAACCACACAAGACTCTAGCCCAGGTTTATCGCCTATTCGGGTTCCATCCGTAAGGAGATCCGGCTGGGGTGTCGCTCACGGCCCCAAACGATGTGTGCAGGGTTCCCGAGCCCACCATCCGGGTGCCACTCGGTACACCAGGCCACGTGTGCCTAGTCTGTCCCAGGCCCACCCTGCCGGATGCCACTTGGTAGAAAAATAGCACTACCTACAAACACCAGAAACTAATTGCGACTCCTGAACAGAGATCAAGTTGGTTAATAAATCGAGAGGGGCCGAGTTACCGGAACCCAATGTGTGGTAGTATCGAGTCATTGGACAACATACATAGAACTCAGTGCTTAAGGACGGTTCCAGTGAGACAAACCACCATGTACTCCTACATGGCCTCTCACCGCTACCTTTACCAAATCGTGTTCACACACTTCACCCTCAGCATCAGAACATATCGTAACACTCCAATTCATTCCCAATGAACCAGACCTGACACAACTCTAAGCAATAGCAGGCATAGCATGGTAGGAACACAACAATGGCTTCAATCAACTCCTACACATGCTAGTGGGTTTCAACTATTTACTGTGGCAATGACAGGTCATGCAGAGGAATGGGTTCAACTACCGCAGCACAAAGTAGCAGATGAATCGTTGTTGTCCTAATGCAATAACTGAGAGCAGGAGCGAGAGAGTAGGATTGTATCGGAATGAACAAGGGGATTTGCTTGCCTGGTAGATCAACAAGGGAGGCACTGCTTCACAGACAGGTACTCTGGAACAGACTCCGGAGCAGGACCTATCGAGAAGGAACAGTGTCGGCAATCAATACACAAACATATGCAACAATATGATGCATGAACATGGCATGAAGATGTGATGTTGTTTGAGCTAATGCAACTAGTATTCATTTGGTTTGAAGTCCATTTGAACCAAAAGCTCAAATGCAACTCTAAAATAAGTCTCTTAATATGCCGTAATGTGTTTTCTTGTATTCAGCATGTATAAGTTGGTTTGTCATGCATGAAACTAGTACAGATGGATAGATTGCATTTTTCTGATAATTTTTCATATATAAATTATTTCAATCTGAGCTATGGTTGAATTTCTATGAATTTTTGAAGTTTAAATCATTTTCTGGAATTTCCTGATTTATTTTAAATCCAGAAAATAAATAATTGCGTCAGCACTGCATCATGCTTGCGTCAGCAAGTCAACATCGCTGACTGGACAAACCTGACGTGTGGGGTCCACACGTCAGTGACAGGGGGTTAAACAGGGTTAGTTTAATCCTAACTAAAGGATTAGTGGCGCTGGGGCCCACTGGTCAGTGTCAGGGGGGGTTAGTTTACGGTGATTAGCACTAAGCTAATAACCTGGCCGACGGGGCCCACCCATCAGGCCGGCGAGGTCGTCGGCGGCGACCTCTGGACGCGGCGGCGTCCGTGATACAGGCCACGGGGGCGGCGTCGGAGAGCACCGGGGCGTAGCCCGGGCTCTCGCGCATCTGGTGGGGCAGGTGGGAGGAGCTGGGGAGGCCGGAGCTCGCCGGAGCAAAGCTCGCGGCGGCGGCCGGAGCTCAGCTTCCATGGCGGGGCTAGCTACTGAGCGCGGGGAGGCAAGGGAGAAGGGGGAACCGAAGCGGGGGCTCACGGCGGGCTCGAGGACGTCGTCGGAGAGCTCGGGGGAGGCCGGACGATGGCGTGGCGGCGAGGTCGATCTCCAGCGTCGGTGGTGAAGAAGATGACGGCGTCGGCGATGGAGCGCGTCCGGAGGTGCGTGGCTTGACGAGGAGGTAGAGGGGGTCGTGGCGGAGCTTCTGGACTCTACGGAGGGGCGAGGGAAGGCCGGTGGCCGCGGCAACGGTGGACGGCGGCGATGAGCTCCGCTCGGGCTGCGCGCGAGAAA
>NC_041380.1:397784606-397824259 GCF_002162155.2 Triticum dicoccoides
GGTGTGGCGATGTCCGGGGCGTTCCAGGGCGACGAGGAGGGCGCCAGGCAGGCAAAGAGGGAGGAGGTGGTGCGGCGGAGCGCGCGCGCGTCGGGCACGCGCCCATCCCCCTGTCGAGGACGAAGACGACAGAGGAGGGGCCAGTGGGCTGGGCCGGCGCTGGCTGCTGCTGGGCTGCACAGGGAGGAGGCCCAGGTAAGTATCCTTTTTATTACTGTTTTCTTTTCTATTTTTCTGACATATGTTTTGATTTAGTAATAATACTAAATCAATTTATTTCCTTATGCCCATTTTTGTAGGAACTAGTGGCATTATTCCAGAGCTCCCCAACAGGTGGCATAATTTTTGGACATATATTAATATATATATAACTAATATATTTCCAATGCAAATATTTATGCATTAATTCCAAATGCCCAAAATAAATACTTATGAGCTCTTAAAAATATTGGTTTGATTTTTTATCTCTGTCCAATATTTTCAGAGAGCAAGATGAGCATTTTCTTGGACCCTTTTGGAGAACTTTTTATTTGGGTCATTTCAAAAATGATTCTGAGGGTTTCACAAATCCTCATTTCAAAATTAAATGGAATTTAAACATGATGCACAAATGACTAGCTAGTCTAGGTCATACCAGACTAGGGATGTGACAATTACCCCTTACCTTTTGTCGATCAAATGCAAGAAAGATTATGCAAACATACACATTACTGCTTTCTAGATGGTTATTCTGGTTTCTCTCAAATACCTGTGTCGGCTAAAGATCAATCAAAGACTACTTTTACATGCCCTTTTGGTACTTTTGGTTATAGACGTATGCCTTTTGGTTTATGTAATGCACCTACTACCTTTCAAAGATGCATGATGGCTATATTTTCTGACTTTTGTGAAAAGATTTGTGAGGTTTTCATGGACGACTTTTCCGTCTATGGATCTTCTTTTGATGATTGCTTGAGCAATCTTGATCGAGTTTTGCAGAGATGTGAAGAAACTAATCTTTTCTTGAATTGGGAAAAGTGCCACTTTATGGTTAATGAAGGTATTGTCTTGGGGCATAAAGTTTCTGAAAGAGGTATTGAAGTTGATAAAGCCAAGGTTGATGCTATTGAAAAGATGCCATGTCCCAAGGACATCAAAGGTATAAGAAGTTTCCTTGGTCACGCCAGATTTTATAGGAGGTTCATTAAGGACTTCTAAAAAAATTCTCGGCCTCTGACTAATTTATTACAAAAAGATATACCATTTGTCTTTGATGATGATTGTGTAGAAGCATTTGAAATACTTAAGAAAGCATTAGTCTCTGCACCTGTTATTCAGCCACCTAATTGGAATTTACCCTTTGAAATTATGTGTGATGCTAGTGATTATGTTGTAGGTGCTGTTCTAGGGCAAAGAGTTGATAAGAAATTAAATGTTATCCATTATGCTAGTAAGACTCTAGACAATGCTCAAAGAAATTATGCTACTACTGAAAAAGAACTTTTAACAGTTGTATTTGCTTGTTATAAGTTCAGACCTTATATTGTTGATTCTAAAGTAACTATCCACACTGATCATGTTGCTATTAAATATCTTATGGAGAACAAAGATGCTAAACCTAGACTTATTAGATGGGTTCTCTTGCTACAAGAATTTGATTTGCATATTGTTGATAAAAAGGAGCTGAGAACCCCGTTGCAGACAACTTATCTAGGTTAGAGAATGTTCTTGATGACCCACTACCTATTGATGATAGCTTTCCTGATGAACAATTAAATGTCATAAGTACTTCTCGTAGTACCCCTTGGTATGCTAGTTATGCTAATTACATTGTTGCTAAATTCATACCGCCTAGCTTCACATACCAACAAAAGAAAAAGTTCTTGTATGATTTGAGACATTACTTTTGGGATGACCCACACCTTTATAAAGAAGGAGTGGATGGTGTTATTAGATGTTGTGTACCTAAGCATGAACAGGAACAGATCCTATGCAAGTGCCACTCCTAAACTTATGGAGGACACCACGCGGGAGATAGAACTGCACATAAGGTATTGCAATCCGGTTTTTATTGTCCTACTCTCTTCAAGGATGCCCGTAAGTTTGTCCTATCTTGTGATGAATGTCAAAGAATTGGTAATATTAGTAGACGTCAAGAAATGCCTATGAATTATTCACTTGTTATTGAACCATTTGATGTTTGGGGCTTTGATTATATGGGACCTTTTCCTGCCTCTAATGGATATACACATATTCTAGTTGCTGTTGATTATGTTACTAAGTGGGTAGAAGCTATTCCAACTAGTAGTGCTGATCATAGCACTTCTATTAAAATGCTTAAAGAAGTTATTTTTCCGAGGTTTGGAGTCCCTAGATATTTAATGACTGATGGTGGTTCACATTTTATTCATGGTGCTTTCCGTAAAATGCTTGCTAAATATGACGTCAATCATTGAATTGCATCTCCGTATCACCCACAGTCTAGTGGTCAAGTAGAATTGAGTAATATAGAACTTAAATTAATTTTGCAAAAGACTGTCAATAGGTCTAGAAAGAATTGGTCCAAGAAACTTGATGATGCATTATGGGCCTATAGAACTGCATATAAAAATCCTATGGGTATGTCTCCGTATAAAATGGTTTATGGAAAAGCATGTCACTTACCTCTCGAACTAGAACACAAGGTGTCGGTGTCAAAACCGGCGGATCTCGGGTAGGGGGTCCCGAACTGTGCGTCTAAGGAGGATGGTAACAGGAAGCAGGGGACACAATGTTTTACCCAGGTTCGGGCCCTCTTGATGGAGGTAAAACCCTACGTCGTGCTTGATTTATTCTTGATGATATAAGTGTTACAAGAGTTGATCTACCACAAGATCGGAGAGGCTAAACCCTAGAAGCTAGCCTATGGTATGATTGTATGTTGTCCTATGGACTAAAAACCTACGGTTTATATAGACACCGGAGGGGGCTAGGGTTACACAAGGTCGGTTACAAAGGAGGATATATACATATCCATATTGCCTAGCTTGCCTTCCACGCCAAGTAGAGTCCCATCTGGACATGAGATGAAGTCTTCAATCTTGTATCTTCATAGTCCAATAGTCCGGCCAAAGGATATAATCCGGCTGTTCGGATACCCCCTAATCCAGGACTCCCTCAGTAGCCCCCGAACCAGGCTTCAATGACGATGAGTCCGGCGCGCAGTGTTGTCTTCGGCATTGCAAGGCGGGTTCCTCTCCATCGTTCGAACGTTTGTAAAGCAGTGTCCGGTCCCATAAATGATTGGACCTCTTGGCTTCTGTGCCCAATAAGGGCTTTCTCCCACGCGTCGAATGAATACGAGGCACCAGGGTGTTTTTACATTCGCCCCCCTAGCCAGATAAATAAATTGTATATTAAAGGGATGGGGATCCTTAGATCCGATCCATACCATCCTCCCCCAGCGAAAATCCATTAGAGCGCGTTCCGGAAAGATCCATTCCAGCATGGCCGACCTTCGCAGCTCCTCCTCCTGCCCCCGAAGCCCTAAGCCCGGTGATTGGGAGAGGTGTTCAGTCCCACACAGTCGATTAGTCAAACTGCAGACTAAGGGATTTCTCCCTCCGGCGTATATGGTGCTTGTTCGAGCCGGGCTTGCCACCTACAATGGCGGGGAGCAAGCGGGGAGCTTTCCCAGTCCCTCTATGGGGGAACGGGTCTGCCTTGTTCCCTATTTATTAAGGGGACTCGGATTTCCAATTCATCCATTCCTCCGCGGGCTCCTGGAGTTCTACGGCCTCCAATTACACAATTTCACCCCCGCCTCCATCCTACATATCGCCAGCTATGTTGCTCTCTGCGAGTTGTTCCTGAGCTGCGAGGCTCACTTCGAGCTATGGAAAAGGCTATTTTGCCTCGTCCCTCGCACACAAAGGGGGTCACTTTATCAAGTGGGCGGAGCCGAAATATGGTGCATCGCCGATACCGGATACCTTTCTGGTACTCCGAAGAAGTCATCCAAAGACTGGCCTTCAGAATGGTTTTATTTGGAGGACGTTCCCTTTCCGGACCCAGTTCGGCGGGGTCTTCATGAGTTCAACAATGCTCCTCTGAAGAAACGCCGAAGTTGGCGCCCACGGAGCCCCCAGGTGGAAGACAATGGAGAAGTCCTCTATCTGATGAACCGGATTAAAGCACTGGCTCGATCAGGATTGATAGTAATAAAAGTTATGTCGATTTGCATAATGCGGGGAGTGCAACCACTTCAATTTCGTGGGCACCCCTTGTGGTGTTTTAACAGGGTGGATGATGCCACCCGCTACGGGCGTGAGGGTCCGGACAATGCTGCCGCTTTAGCGAAAATTTTGTTCGAATTGTTCAAGGGTGAGGAAGAGGAGTTCACCCACATCAAGCCACGGGATGGATTCTCCATGTACAATCCTCCAAGCTGGGTAAGTTATATCTCCCTACTCCCATTTTTCCCGCATTCTTTGTCGTAAGTATTCACCTTGCCACTTTGCGGCAGGAACTGTGAAAAGCCATAAAGGAGGTCAGCAGCCCTTCTCCACAACCAGAGGACCCTGACCGGGCCCTCGACTCCGGTCTTGAAGAAGATTCGGTTATATTCATGGAGCTGATAGACCGGCAGTTCTATCCGTTAAGCTGCGATGATGCCATGGTGGCCATTACGGCCGACTATCCCGGACTGCTCCCTGCATCACACATAAGAAAAACCAAAAATCCCAACTCCAGAACTAGGATCCCCTTTTAGACACTTCACCCACCATATACACATGGCATTTTTACAGGGAAGGCATTCAGGACGCCCTGCTGAACAAGCAGCAACGCGCCAACAAGAGGCACCGAGGCCGGGTAGGCCAAAAAGGAAGGCGGTCAGGTCGGAGATGCCGGCACAAAGGTATGACAAACCCCGCTCTGTGGTTGTCGTCTTTCTCGAAATATAATGACGCCCGTGTTTCTTTAACAGAAATAATGCTCGCCGAAATATGTCCGGCGATGTTACTAATCACGCTTCCACCAGCCGGGCGCCAGGACCGGACATAGAGGTGGAGGCCGATATGGGGCGGGCGCCGGATAATCCCCCTACAGAGGATGCGGATAGATTATCCGCTACAAACTCAGAAGTGGAAAGCGCCATAAATCATAGGTGCCGCCGGGCCATACTCCGTGACGCTTGTTTCTCACCACAGGCATTTGATGCCTTCAATTCTAGAGAGGTGTATCTCCGAGCTGCTCAAGATGGTCTAGCCAGAGCCACGGATCAGTATGTAAAGGATGTACGGGTAAGTAAATCTGACGATTTATATGTATCAGTAGCCCCTGAGACTTGAAACAGTTAGCAGAACTGATTTAAGGATCATCTTTATTGTGCAGGTTCTTACAAAGAAGAATACTAGGCTGTCACAGGAGCTAGAGGAATGCAAGACCCAACTACGGGCCATTGTTGCCGCATTGTAGGAACCGAAAAAGTCACCCGCTGGTAACATTTACTTTAAAGAATGATGGTGACCATATAGTGTGCGGCGTGGCTGGAGATCTAACAATAGATGTTGCAGACGAATCTGGAGAAAATCCGGAGGACCAGCATGTTATGCGACAGCTAGAGGTTGGCAAACGCGTGCTGACTGAGGTTAGGCGGGAGAAAAACAATCTCCAAGACGCCAATATCAAGCTGAGCGTGGAACTCAAAGACGTTCGAGCCCAGCTTGCAGACTCCGAGAAGGAGAATTAGCGGCTTCGGCACGGCATTTTTAGTAAGTTCTTAAATGAATCCTTTTAAAGGAGTTCGGCGAAGAAGCCGACTAACAATGTTATATCTATAGGTATGCTGACGGGTCGTCCCGCGGAGGAAATGCCCGGGTCTGCGGGTGATCTTCTATCCGAGCTCTCACATCTGCATGAACAAGTTCGGCAGGTGATGCAAGGTGTTACCCAGGCCTTGTGGCCATCCATCTCCTTGCCAGAGGGCGTTGCAGAGCTTACGGAGAAGCTCAAGGGAGCATGGCGGCGCTTCCAATTATGGAAGATATCGGCCTGCCGACAGGGTGCCAGAGAAGCCTGGACCATGGTGAAGACACGGTATACCAAGGCAGACCCAAATCAGATGGTTGAGGTCGGACCTGCGGGGCCCGACGGAAAAGAGATCCCCGTTAGCTTAGTTTATGGGAAAGTAGAATTAGCCGCAAAGTATTCCCAACAAGATTGGAAGCTAGACCACCTGTTAGATGGCATAGAAGAGGAATTTAGTCAGTCTGCATGACTATGTAATCAAAGTGACATGTATAATGCCTTCTAGCCGGATTGTAGATCATTTGTCTTGGCGGACCTTTCGCTTCAACCTCGGGACCCGATAGTCCGGAGTGTATCCGAATACCCACTCAGTTATATAAGAACCGGGGTATGCGTGGAGACCAGGCGTAGGGGTCATTAGTGCTTGAACAGACAAGTGCCCAACTAGTTATGTTATATTACATGGGTAGTAAGAAACATCTTCCAGGGAGAATAGTTCCGTTAAGGGTTCCTTTCCCTGGGTAAGCATGCCCTAAAGTGCATGTCCGGACTGCGATAGGAAACACAGGAAAAACATCTGGGGGCAGATATGGATAATAAATAAAAATCATCTTTTGTTCACCGATCAAATATTCCCTTAAGAACGCTAGCTTTCAGCTTCACCCAGTCTGAGGTACACATCCGGCTGACCCAGCAGTAACAATCGCAGAGGTGCTCCCCTTATGCCCTAGCCGAATTAACGGGAACGTAGGGTATAAATACAAGAGCCAGGCAACCTAGCTTGGCCAAAACTTAAGTCATATCGATGCATATAATGGTGAAAAAAGGTACATGCGGAAGCATGACACATGTGTGGGGCCCGAGGCCCAGATAAATAATTAAGCTTCTGTGAAAGAAGCCCCCAGGTATGATGAGCGCGGCTAGCGCATCTATAATGTGCAAGCGAGGCACAAGTTGGCCCTTGAAGGCCTAGAGAAAGACTAAAAGAAAGGAAGAAAGAGAAACAAGACAGATAATGTATATGCAAAAAATGGACAATGGGAGGGGACGAACATAGAGTCCGGTGCTAGGCGTAGAATCTTCGGAGCCTGGCCGCATTCCATGGGTTCGGCTCGAGTCGACTAGTCGATGCATCCCGCGGTCGGTACGCTCCACGGGTCAGAACTTGGTCAATAATGAAGGGACCTTCCCATTTGGGCTCGAGCTTGTTCTTTTTCTTATCCGGCAGGCGTAGAACTAGTTCGCCAACGTTATAAGTTTTGGCCCGTACTTCTCTTCTTTGGTATCTGCGAGCCTGTTGCTGATAAAATGCGGAACGGGCTTTGGCTACGCCGCTTTCCTCCTCCAGGGTGTCCAGGCTGTCCTGTCGATCAAGCTCAGCTTCTCTTTCTTCGTACATGCGCACTCGAGGTGAGTCATGAATTATGTCACAGGGCAAGACTGCCTCTGTGCCGTACACCATAAAGAAGGGTGTATATCCGGTACTACGATTCGGCGTGGTCCGCAGCCCCCAGAGTACGGAGTCGAGCTCCTCTACCCAGTGCGTGTTAGACTCCATTAAGGAATGCACTAATCTAGGTTTAATGCCGCTCATTATAAGACCGTTTGCTCGCTCGACTTGGCTGTTGGTTTGTGGGTGATAGACTGAAGCATAATCGAGCTTGATGCCCATTTTGCTGCACCAGAGTTTTACCTCATTGGCTGTGAAGTTTGTGCCATTGTTAGTGATGATGTTGTGGGGGACGCCATAACGGTGTACGACCCTAGATATAAAGTCTATCACTGGTCCGGATTCGGCTGTTTTAACAGGTTTGGCCTCTATCCATTTGGTGAATTTATCCACCATGACCAGTAAGTATTTTTTCTTGTGGGTTCCCCCTTTAAGGGGTCCAACCATGTCAAGCCCCCAGACCGCGAAGGGCCACGTAATGGGGATTGTTTTGAGGGCGGTGGGTGGCATGTGGCTTTGATTTGCAAAGAGCTGGCAACCGGCGCAGCGTTGGACCAAGTCCTGTGCATCTGCCCGGGCCGTTGGCCAATAGAATCCTATACGGAAGGCCTTGCTTACAAGAGCCCGGGCTGCGGCGTGGTGACCGCCGAGTCCGGCGTGGATTTCTGCCAAAAGGTTCCGCACTTCCTCTTCGGAGATGCACCTTTGAAGGACTACGGTAGTGCTTTTTTTATAGAATTCTCCCTCGTGGACCCTGTAGGCCTTAGATCGCCGCACTATGCAGCGTGCCTCGTTTTGGTCCTCCGGAAGTTCCTGCCTAGTTAGGTAGGCCAGGAACGGTTTTGTCCATGGGGCTATAATGGCGATTATTACGTGGGCTGAAGGTGTTATTTCGGTGGCGGAGCCTCCGATTGTGTCAGAGTGTTCGGTATCGGGCATTTTGGCTGGGTCTGGACTATTGTTACCGGTGTTCCCTTCCCATACTACGGATGGCTTGAACAGCCTTTCCAGAAATATGTTGGGGGGACTGCATCGCGTTTTGCACCGATGCGGGCGAGGATATCCGCCGCTTGATTGTTTTCCCGGGCCACATGGTGAAATTCGAGCCCCTCGAACCGAGCTGACATTTTTAGGATGGCGTTTCGATAGGCCGCCATTTTTGGATCCTTGGCGTCAAAGTCTCCATTTATTTGGGATATTGCAAGGTTTGAATCCCCACGCACCTCCAGGTGTTGGATGCCCATGGAGACTGCCATCCGAAGACCATGCAATAGAGCTTCGTATTCGGCTACGTTGTTGGACTCTGTATACAATATTTGCAGTACATACTGAATGGTATCTCCGGTTGGGGACGTTAGGAAGACGCCAGCCCCTAGACCAGCCAGCATTTTAGAACCATCAAAGTGCAAGATCCAATTGGAGTATGCGTCGTACTCTTTAGGGAGTTCGGCCTCCATCCATTCGACAACAAAGTCGGCCAATACTTGCGACTTAATGGCTCGTCGAGGTTTGTATGTTATGTCGAATGGGAGGAGCTCAACGGCCCATTTAGCAATCCGGCCTGTAGCATCAAGGTTGTTTATAATATCATTAAGTGGCACTTCCGAGGCTACTGTAATCGAACACTCTTGAAAGTAGTGTCGCAGCTTCCGGGATGCCATGAATACCGCATAGGCTATCTTTTGATAATGTGGGTACCGTGATTTGCATGGAGTGAGGACAGTGGATACATAGTATACCGTCTTTTGAAGAGGGAATTTATGTCCGTCAGCTTCTCGTTCAACGACGAGCACTGCGCTTACAACTTGATGAGTTGCCGCAATGTACAACAGCATTGGTTCGCCGATGTTTGGCGCGGCCAGGATTGGGTTGGTTGCCAAAATGGCCTTTATTTCTTCCAATTCGGCTGTGGCAGTGTCCGTCCACTCAAAGTGTTCGGTGCGCCGAAGGAGGCGATAAAGGGGTAAAGCCTTTTCTCCTAAGCGGGAGATAAAACGGCTTAGAGCCGCCATGCATCCTGTTAACTTCTGGATTTGTTTGAGGTCTGTTGGGGTAGCCAACTGTGACAAATCTCGGATTTTGGCCGGATTACCTTCAAGACCTCTACTGGAGACAATGAAACCCAGGAGCTTTCCAGCTGGTACACCGAAAACGCATTTTTCTGGATTGAGCTTAATGTCGTATATTTGGAGGTTGTCGAATGTGAGCCTCAAGTCGTCTATCAAAGAGTCGACGTGTTTGGTTTTGACGACCACATCGTCTACGTATGCCTCTACTGTTTTGCCGATTTGTTTCTCCAGACATGTCTGAATCATGCGCTGATATGTTGCGCCGGCGTTTTGAGCCCAAAAGGCATTGTGTTAAAACAGAAGGGACCGTATGGTGTGATGAATGCCGTTGCGGCTTGGTCGGACTCCGCCATCTTGATTTGGTGGTAACCGGAGTATGCGTCGAGGAAACACAATGACTCGTGTCCTGCGGTAGCATCGATAATTTGGTCGATGTGGGGGAGGGGGAAGGGATCCTTTGGGCAAGCTTTATTGAGGTCCTTGAAATCGACACAAAGGCGCCAGGATTTATCCTTCTTTGGTACCATCACCAGGTTTGCTAGCCAGTCCGGGTGTTCTATCTCTCTGATGAATCCGGCCTCCAATAACTTGGCTAGTTCCTCTCCCATGGCATGTCTCTTAGGTTCGGAGAAACGCCGAAGCGCTTGCTTGATCGGCTTGAATCCCTTTAGGATATTGAGGCTATGCTCGGCCAGCCTGCGTGGGATTCCTGGTATATCTGAGGGGTGCCAGGAGAATATGTCCCAATTCTCGCACAGGAACTCTCGTAGTGCAGCGTCCACGGCGGGGTTTAACTGTGCCCCGATGGAGGCTGTTTTTTAGGGTCCGTTGGGTGGACTTGGAATTTGACTATTTCACCCGCTGGTTTAAAAGAGGTGGACTTGGATCTCTTATCGAGTATCACGTCGTCCCTGTCCACTGTGGAGCGTAGCGTGGTTAGTTCCTCGGCAGAGAGGGCTTCGGATAATGCCTCGAGGGCCAGTGCGGCTGTTTTGTTTTCGACGCGGAGTGTTGTGTCTGGATCACTAGCGAGGGTGATGATTCCGTTGGGCCCGAGCATTTTGAGCTTCATGTAACCATAATGGGGTATGGCTTGGAAGATCGTGAACGCCTCACGTCCCAAAAGGGCATGGTATCCACTGCTGAACGGGGCCACTTGAAATGTAATTTCTTCGGACCTGTAATTCTATGGCGTACCGAATACCACATCTAGTGTGATTTTCCCAGCGCATCGTGCCTCCCGACTGGGTATGATCCCCCTGAAGATTCTGCTACTTTGCTCAATGCGGTTCCTGTCTATTTCCATTTTTTGAAGAGTTTCCTCATAGATGAGGTTTAATCCGCTGTCGCCGTCCATGAGTACTTTGGTGAGTCGAAAGCCGTCCACAATTGGACTGAGGACCAGTGCAGCTGGTGCTCGGGCTGTTCGGAATTTAGGTTCGTCACTGGCATTGAAGGTAATAGCCATGTCACTCCATGGATTTATTGCTGCTACGTGGAAGATTTCGGCCATGCCGTGGAGTGTTCGCTTGCGCCTATTATTTGACGCAAAGGTCTCAAAGACTGTTAACACCCTATTGTTATCCACGGGATGGTGCCTGTCGGTGTCAAAACTGGCGGATCTAGGGTAGGGGGTCCCGAACTGTGTGTCTAGGCCGGATGGTAACAGGAGGTAGGGGACACAATGTTTTACCCAGGTTCGGGCCCTCTTGATGGAGGTAAAACCCTACGTCATGCTTGATTAATATTGATGATATGGGTAGTACAAGAGTAGATCTACCACAAGATCAGAGAGGCTAAACCCTAGAAGCTAGCCTATGGTATGATTGTATGTTGTGGTTGTTGTCCCACGGACTAAAACCCTTCGGTTTATATAGACACCGGAGAGGGTTAGGGTTACACAAGGTCGGTTACAAAGGAGGAGATATCCATATCCGTATTGCCTAGCTTGCCTTCCACGCCAAGTAGAGTCCCATCCGGACACGAGACGAAGTCTTCAATCTTGTATCTTCATAGTCTAACAGTCCGGCCAATGGAGATAGTCTGGCTGTCCGGAGACCCCCTAATCCAGGACTCCCTCAGTAGCCCCTGAACCAGGCTTCAATGATGATGAGTTCGGCGCGTAGTATTGCCTTCGGCATTGCAAGGCGGGTTCCTTCTCCGAATACATCACAGAAGAATTTGAATAGGAGGATAGTGTCCGACCCTGCAAAATAAGTTCCACATACCACCGTAGAGAGAATAATATTTTCGCAAATCTAATTTGCTGACTTGTTTTGACAGTATGACGTTATGTCATGGCCCGGTGATTATTTGAACCATTTCCTTTAACCAGCCCCGCACATAACAGGAGGCAATTTTTTGACACGTCTTGTCAAGGCAGAGATCGTGTCCCCTTATTACGGGATTCTCATCAATACGGGCGTGGGTAACCCAACCACGCCATCAATTACGACGCTTGGGCGATAAGCGAGTTTTACCAAGCAAGTGGGGACGCTTAGCTTCATCCGCCCATGTAAAGGGATAAGCATTCACCTTTCTATCCACACCTTCTTCCTCCTTTGCTCATCTGTTTTCGCACACTCGAGCTCTAGCGCCCAAGTATGCACTTCCCACCTCTACCTTCTCCAACCATGTCCGGAGCGGGAGGCAGGTGGATGGTCTCCTCCTTCACGGAGGGAGACATCAAGAAGCTGCGCGGAGCCGGGTACTTAGCCGCGAATATCGCGCATCGGCTGCCCGCTGTGGGGCAGATCGTCCCTACCCCGGAACCTCACGAGAGGGTAGTTTTCCTCCACCACTTCCTCCGCGGACTGGGGTTTCCCCTCCATCCATTCGTTCGTGGTCTCATGTTCTACTACGGGCTGGACTTTCATGATCTGGCCCCGAACTTTGTCCTCAACATTTCGGCGTTCATCGTCGTGTGTGAGGCTTTCCTCCGCATCCGGCCCCACTTCGGCTTGTGGTTAAAGGCCTTCAATATCAAGCCGAAGGTGGTACGAGGCCAACAAGCAGAATGCGGCGGAGCCATGGTGGGCAAGATGCCCAACGTTATATGGCTTGAGGGCTCCTTCGTAGAGACAATAAAGGGGTGGCAATCGGCGTGGTTCTACATCACCGAGCCGCGCGACGCCAAATGGGTGGCAGCCCTCGAGTTTCGATCCGGATTCCCTACACGGCTCACTTCCTGGAAAGAGAAGGGCTTGTCGTGGGGTTCATCGGTGGAGCTGGATGAACTCCAGAAATGTATCCGGAGTATGGCGAGCAAGAAGCTCAAGCTTGTCAACATAGTCCAGGTTATGCTTATCCGCCGGATCCTCCCGTGTCAACAGCGGGACTTTACCTTGTGGGAGTTCGACCCGGCCCGGCACCAGACTTTGAGCGAGCTCTTTGATACGACGCACAAGGACGTCTGGAAGGTGCTGTTCAAGGGTGTCGAGGTCCCTCCTTCTCTCGCCAAGGACCGCGGACTAAGAGCAAAGCGCCTAGCGCATACGGTGAGTTCAATACGTCCCGTAGGACATTTATTTTCCCTAGCTTAATTATGTGCGGGGTCTAATCTCCATGCCTTTGACAGGACTAGGTGGAGACGTCGGAGCAGATTAACTGTCCGGCCCCTTTGCTCGAAGATACTGTGGGCGCTCTCCTGACGGAGATGCTGACTCCGGCTCCTTACAAGGTGTCGGAGAAGACCAAGAAGGCCAAGGGAACCCGAAAGATTTCCCGGTGCCAGGTTTTATCGGACTCAACATCCGATAACTCTGCGGCACACTCCTCCCCCGAAGACGAGGAGGAAGAAGAAGATGCTCCCCCTCCAGGCGGGGGAGACAAGAAAAGGAAGGCCGCCCCAACTGGGGAGGCCGAAGGGTCCAAAAAGGGGAGAACTCTCCTTTCGGACTACTCTACCACCGCCGCCGACGGTGAAGACGAGTGGCTGCCTAGGGCCAAGCCCCTGGGGAAGTCGTAAGTATTCGGATACCAGAGTAAGTCATAGTATTCCTTTGCCTCACTACTTCACCTAACGCCGAAATATGATTATGCAGGCCGCCCCGAGCCCGTATCGATGTATCATCGGACGGCTCCCTGGGCTCGTAGGACATGGATAGCGATCCAGTCCCGACCGCCACCTCCCCTCATCCTGCCGACGATGCCGAGGTGCTGTCTCAAGAGGCACCGGATTGGGGGGAGACAGTCCCGGAGGCGCCTCAAGGCGACCCTCAGCCGAACATCGCATCGGAACCTCCAGCGGTTCTAGGCTCGGGTAGGCGACCTCCTTATAAGAGGGGCAAGACGCCTGTGCCGGTGACCTCTGTAAATCCAGAGGCGCCGGACAATCTGCTGGAAGCGCTTCGCAATGCTTCCATCGACGAGGAGCACCGTACTGTTATCAGTGCGGTGGTCCAGAAGGTTCAGTCCGCCAAGAGCGGGTTGACTGAAGCCTGTGCCAGCCTTCTAACAGGCTTTGAGGTAAGTGTTTTAAAATTTAGTAGAATTATTACCGCATAGACAGTAGCCCCTGATGCTATGTTCAGTGTTCACAAAGAAAAACCGAACAGAGGATCAAATAATATCGCAGGAGTCTAATATAAGTATGTCAATATGCATATGCAGGCTTCGCTGCTGGTGTCCGCCGCACGGACTGCGGAGGTTGCCGTGCTGAAGCAGGACCTCGAGGGGTCCAGGAAAGAGCTCGGCCTTGCCAAGGGGCAGCTTGAGGAGAACAAGGGTAAGTAATACCCTGTCTATAGATATGTATATATAAAAGAAGACGCGGTTGCAAAATGACAGGATCATCGTATATTTGCCAGGGGCCACGACCGAGGTGGCGACCCTGAAGCAAGCGCTAACCAAGGACGAAGATAAAGCGGCCAAGGAGCGCACCGAGCGAGAGAAGCACGAGGCTCGGGTGGGCGAAGTGCAGCAAGAGCTCCAGGCTCTCGTGTTGAAGCACGAGGTGTTGTAGCTTGACTCAAAGACGCGGGAGTCTGATCTTGTCGCGGCCCTCGAGAGCGCAAAAAATGCCAAGGCCGAAGCCCAAAAGGCCCTCCAGGAAATCGACGCAATGAAGAAGATAGCAGCGGGTAAGGATTTCTATATGCAAAGCAAGCATGTAAAATTAAATTACCGATTACTTACCCGAATCCGGAGCTCTCCAGGAGCATTCGCAGATTTGCCCCGCAGCGTGTCTGTTGCCACACAATTTTACTAGGCCGAGGATGGAAGCTCAATGGAGAAGCTGTTCTGGTCTCAGTATGCTGAAGCCGGACACCCGGTGCCAGTGAGCGACCAGCTGAAGCAGATGGTCGAGCTACATAAGGCGGCCGATCAGGCCATGAAGGGCTTTATAGTCCGGCTGTGTCCTGGCGACGCCCTTCCGAACAGCTTCTTCGGCCTGGTAAGGCGGCTTGTGGATGCCTGCCCACGGCTGGAGGTCGTCAAGTGATCTGTCTGGATTGAAGGTGCACGCCGGGCTTTCGCCCGTGTGAAATTGCAGTGGGTCAAGCTAGACGTCGTGAAGCTGATCAAGGAGGGGCCACCGGAGGGCAAGGAGCACCGCCACCCCGAGATGTACTACGAGGGTGTTCTGCCGGGTGCCCGTCTCATAGCGGACGAGTGTTTAAAAGATGTAATATTTGAGTGAGACTTGCTTGTTTTATCCTGTATTTATGAAAACTTGTGTCATATGCGCTATGCAACGCTTGTTTGAATTTAAAATATTACCTTCTGCTTGGCTGTTTATCCAAAGTGAGAGATGGCTAGTCCTCAGCTTCTGCCCCATGCCACGAGTGCTGGGGTGTTCGGGATAAACATGAGCACTCTTGTTCCCATGTTTGGGTCCTTCGAGGGAGGTGCTCAGCACAACGAACAAGGCAACCGGACTAATAATGCTTTATCACTCTCACTTCGCCATAGAATTCTATAATTTGACATTTCGGCGAAGCCCCTGGTATTCGGAAGACCGAATTTGGGGCGCGATACACGCCTTTAATCCGGACAGGGCCGGACCCTCGCTCTAAGCGGCATAAGTCTTTAGGGACTCGAAAACCTCGCCGAACAGCGACCAGTCTCTCGCCTTATCATGACAGTCAGTTTTAGCTTTCTCTACTGTGGTGCTGAACCCAGCAGAACCGGGGCACAATCGCAGTAGTTCTCCTAGCGCTACCTTAGCCGATAGAGCAGAACGTAAGGTACCAAAACATAGGAGCCGGGCAAACCCAACATTTGACCAAAGACATGATTCGGAGCTGATGCATATAATGCTATAAGTTCGGGGTGTCATACTTGTGAAAGTGTTCGGACTTCTCACACCGTATTGTGGGGTACGTAAGCCCCTGGTGTATTGGCCGTACCAAAGTGTACGGTTGCAAGGCGTCATTAATGAACACATAGATATATATATATATATAACAAGAATGCAATAATAGTCGTAATGTCATGCATTGTTTATTCAAAAAATTGCGTTAAAGCAGAGTGATACAGATAGTGCAATAAGCAAAGAGTAGGACTATGTCCCTTCCAAGGGCAAGCTGAGGAATGATATTAAATTGAATATTTTGCTCGTTACTGTAATCCACCTGGGAATTCTGTGGTATGACGTAGCTGTCTGCCTCCTTGGTTGCTGCATCATGTGTTCGGCAATAGTGCTGCCGGACAGTGTTTCCAGAGATTAAGGTCCTGAAAAAAAAAGAAAAAATAACCAAACGGGAAGCCCCTAGTGCGGTTTAAGCCGCGTCTTGGGGCATGCCGCAGTTGTGCCCCCCTCCCCACCTGTGCCCATGGTATTTTTAATGCGTAATTATGTACGCGCGGCATGAGTTTTGCCGTTGGGCTGGGATTGGGGTGGCCGCCATATTGCTACGCGAGCTCCGATCGCACCGGGCGGTCTATTTGCCGATTGCTCCGAGCGCGCTTGAAGGTGTCCGGGCTTTGAAGCGCCGAACTGGTTGATTGCCTTGAGAAGCTGCTTTGTGCTTCTGCTGCGAGGGCCGCGGTGTGCTCCTCTGTTCGGAGAGAGCGCTTTGTGTTTCCATTGACTGTAATAACTCCGCGAGGTCCTGGCATCTTGAGCTTGAGGTATGCATAATGCGGTACCGCATTAAATCTAGCAAATGTGGTTCGCCCGAGCAGCGTGTGATAACCACTGCGGAATGGGACTATATCGAAGATTAACTCTTCGCTTCAGAAGTTATCCGGGGATCCGAAGGCCACTTCCAGTGTAATTGAGCCTGTGCAATGGGCCTCCACACCTGGAATGACGCCTTTAAAGGTCGTTTTTGTGGGTTTGATCCTTGAGGGGTCTATACCCATTTTGCGCACTGTGTCTTGATAAAGCAGGTTCAGGCTGCTGCCGCCATCCATAAGGACTCGAGTGAGGCGAAATCCGTCAATGATTGGGTCTAGGACCAGTGCGGAAAATCCGCCATGACGGATCCCTGCGATCGAAGGTGATCAGACAGGAGGACCAAGGGTTGAACTTTGGAGCGACTGGCTCCAACGCATATACGTCCCTGAGCGCATGCTTCCGCTCCCTCTTGGGGATGTGGGTTGCGTATATCATGTTCACCGTCCGCACTTGCGGGGGAAACCTCTTCTCTCCTCCGGTGTGCGGCTACCAGGGCTCCTCCTTGTCATTGCTATGCGGCCCCTTGTCCTTGTTTTCGGCAATTAACTTGCCAGCCTACTTGAACACCCAACAATCCCTGTTGGTGTGATTGGCTGGCTTGTCCGGGGTGCCATGTATTTGACACGAGCGATCGAGTATACGGTCCAAGATGGACGGACCCGGCGTACTTTGTTTGAATGGTTTTTTCTGCTGACCAGGTTTAGAGCCTTTGAATCCGGCATTGATTGCCGTATCCTCGATATTTTCGCTGTTAATGTGGCGCTTATGCTTGTTGTGACGTGACCTGCTATTTCCGTCCTTGGTATCCGGGGTACCATGGTTCTTTGATATGTTATTACTGCGAGCCAGCTAGCTGTCTTCTCCCGCACAAAAGCGGGTCATGAGCGTCGTGAGAGCTGCCATAGATTTCGGCTTTTCCTGACCAAGGTGCCGGGCTAGCCACTCGTCTCGGATGTTGTGTTTGAAAGCCGCTAAGGCCTCTGCATCCGGACAGTCGACGATTTGATTTTTCTTTGTAAGGAACCGAGTCCAGAATTGCCTGGCCTACTCTTTTGGCTGCTGAATTATGTGGCTCAAGTCATCGGCGTCTGGTGGTCGCACATAAGTGCCCTGAAAGTTGTCGAGGAATGCGGCTTCCAGATCTTCCCAACAGCTAATGGAGTCCATTGGCAAGCTGTTAAGCCAATGCCGCGCTGGTCCTTTGAGCTTTAGTGGGAGGTATTTGATGGCGTGTAAGTCATCACCACGGGCCATGTGGATGTGGAGGAGGAAATCCTTGATCCATACTGCGGGATCTATTGTGCCGTCATATGATTCAATATTTACAGGTTTGAAACCTTCTGGGAATTGATGTTCCATTACTTCGTCTGTGAAGCATAAGGGGTGTGCGGCGCCTCTGTATTGGGCTATATCGCGACGCACCTCGAATGGGTCTTGCGCGCTGTGTTCGGCCCGGCCGGATTTGCTTTTACTGTATCCTGCATGACGTTTATCGTCTCGCAGAGTAGTGCGCTCTCATGATCCGTAGATCGATCTTGCATGCTTTGCTTTGTCCTCCAATATGTCTCACAGGTCTGGCGTATCTCCCCATGCCTTTTTTATTGAATGGCGTCGGAGTGGAGGCTGAGTTTTTGGCTGGAATGTCTCTCTATCACGGCCACGAGGTGGCCGATCAGCGGTATCATACGCTTCTTCCTCCAGTCGGGGTAGTAACCTGCACTTTGGGTAATTCTTGGAGGGGCGCTCGAGTTTATATTCCTCGGCCGCGAGGACTTCAGTCCATCTGTCAGCTAGCAGATCTTGATCAGCTTGAAGCTGCTACTGCTTTTTCTTCAGGCTATTTGCCGTGGCCATAAGCCGGCGCTTGAAGCGCTCCTGTTCGACGGGATCCTCTGGTACGGTGAATTCATCATCGCCGAGGCTTGCCTCGTCTTCGGAGGGGGCATGTAATTGTCATCCTCCTCCTCTCCGTCTGCCGCTCTCTGAGGAGGGCTGGCTCCTCCATCATCCTGCTCTAAATCTTGCTGCAGGGGATTGTTGTTGTCTTCGGCACTATCCGGAGTGTTATTATCTCCTGTGCCGGTATCACCACTTTTGCTTTGGCGGGACTTAGAGCGGCGCCGCTGACGTTGGCGCTTGAGTTGCTTCTTGGAGGGGTCATCCTCCGTTGTCTCGTCACCATTGCCTTCTTTGGGTGTATCCACCATGTATATGTCATATGACGAGGTGGCTCTCCAGTGCCCTATAAGCGCCGGTTCATGTTCGTCTCCTACATCGTCGTCCATACCGTCGATGTCTTCGGAGTCGAAGTCGGGCATGTCGGTTAAATCATCGACAGTGGCTACGAAGTGGGTAGTGGGTGGGCGTCGAATTTCTTCGTCGTCCGCATCCCAATCCTGTTGGCCATAGTCCGGCCAGGGCTCTCCTGACAAAGAGAGAGACCTTAGTGAATTCAGAATGTCACCGAAGGGCGAGTGCTGAAAGATATCCACGGCGGTGAATTCCATGATCGGCGCCCAATCAGATTCGATTGGCAGGGGCGCGGACAGTTCGGAGTCCAGAAAAGAGTCCGGCACCTTGGAGTCACGGGCTTCGCAGAGGATTAGGCTGGTGTTCGGCTCGATCGTCGTTAAGACTGCAGCCCCTGAGGCGGTGTCTAGCCACCGTCCTCGATTAGAGCAGTTGGCTCCGAGCTAAGGGTCGGAGCTGATGCGGGCGCGGCCTCTGAGGTACTGTTCGGCGGCAGAGCTAGGTCATACCCATCGTGACAGTGCGGCGCGCCCGGCTGTGGCTCGAATCCGTCAAAGATCAAGTCTCCACGAATGTCGGCCGTGTAGTTCAAACTTCCAAATCTGACCTGATGGTCAGGCGCGTAGCTTTCAATCTGCTCCAGATGGCCAAGCGAATTTGCCCGCAGTGCAAAGTTGCCGAATACGAAGATCTACCCGGGGAGAAAGGTCTCACCCTGGACTGCATCGCTGTTGATGATTGGAGGAGCCATCGGGCCTAAAGGTGACGACACAGAGGAACTCTCAATGAAATCACCAATGTCGGTGTCAAAACCGACGGATCTCGGGTAGGGGGTCCCGAATTGTGCGTCTAGGACGGATGGTAACAGGAGGCAGGGGACACAATGTTTTACCCAGGTTCGGGCCCTCTTGATGGAGGTAAAACCCTACGTCCTGCTTGATTAATATTGATGATATGGGTAGTATAAGAGTAGATCTACCACGAGATCAGAGAGGCTAAACCCTAGAAGCTAGCCTATGGTATGATTGTATGTTGTGGTTGTTGTCCCACGGACTAAAACCCTTCGGTTTATATAGACACCGGAGAGGGTTAGGGTTACACAAGGTCGGTTACAAAGGAGGAGATATCCATATCCGTATTGCCTAGCTTGCCTTCCATGCCGAGTAGAGTCCCATCCGGACACGAGACGAAGTCTTCAATCTTGTATCTTCATAGTCTAACAGTCCGGCCAATGGAGATAGTCCGGCTGTCCAGAGACCCCCTAATCCAGGACTCCCTCAGTGCTCTGTGGAATTTGGGATAATAAGATCCTCACCACTTTTGGCCACCTGCCGGAGTATCCAACATGCTGTAAGGCTGTGTGTTGGTATTGTATCCGTTGTACTATGAATTTTGCAGGGTCCGTTAAGCCATCCCTCCAGTACGGTTCCATGCCCTGTAGAGGGTTTTTGTTTCTTTGCAACTAGCTTGGGTGTCTTATGATAGTGCACCCTTTTACTTCAGACTGGGTGTATATTCGGAGCCGGATTATCCCAAAATTTCATTTCGGTTTTCCAGGCGTGTCGGTGTACAAGAATAGGGGTACCCTAGTACCCCCGAACTTGTGCACGGGCAGTTGCAGCACCCCGCGGCAAAGGCTTGCCGGGCGAATGCCAAGATCCCCCAAGGTTCCCTTGGAGCCATCCAAGAACAAAGTATTTAAGCTAAGGAGACAAGACCCGGCAAGAGGAGCTTGCCGGGAAGGCCAACCAAGGCGCTCCAAGGAACTTGCCGCGACGCGCCACGCGCTCCGGCAAGGCAACAAGGCCCCGGCAAGAGGAGCTTGCCGGGAAGACTAAATAAGGTACCCCGAGGCCCGGTGAGCGACGAGCTTCTGGACCCGGCGAGATAACAATAGCGGCAAGGCGCTTGCCGCAGAAGGCGGCCACTCTGCGCCCACGCTCCAGCGCATCCACCAACGTGTCACTCTGGGGGCCTCTCCGGGCGCGCGTGGCGGGAGGCTGTGCAGCCAGCGGTGCACAGTGGCATGCGAAGCTGACAAGATCGCCATCGTGGCGAATGGTGGCGCCCCTAACGGTCCTTTTCTGCACTGTTCGGGCGACTCAGACGGGCATTTAATGCCCTTTTCCCCTGCCGTCAGGGTTAGGTAGGGTGTACTGTACAAGCAACTGTATCAACTACCTCGCTTTTTACGTTTTTACCCTCCTCTGCGTTGCCACCTGTCGGTGACCCCTTTATCGTATAAAAGGAGGCCCATGCGCAACGTAGAGGGGGTTCGGACAGTTTGCTTCGATTCATTCGTAGCCCAGAAAACATCTCACTCTCTCGCTCGAGAGCAAGAACACCAGATAATACAACCAGACAAGCAGCAGTAGGAGTGTTATCTCTCCGGAGAGCTCTGAAGCTAGGTAAACTGCTCGTGTGCCTCGCCTCGATCTGCTCTTCGTGCGACCTCCGCCCCCCCATCGAACCGAAAGGGGCCCGGTCCGCCGGCCCCATAGGTGTTCGTGGATCAGTTTCCCCGACATCTTTGGCGCGCCAGGTAGGGGGTGTTGAGATTGTGTGAACCAGATCCGGCGTTCACACGAGCTAGACCTTTATTCCCTTCATCCACATGCCACCGAAGAAGAAGACTTCGGCGGCAGCCGCTCCATCCACGTCACTTCCGCCACCGTTGGAGCAAACGAGTGGTGGGATGGACGCCGGCAGAAGAAAGGACGTCGACGAGGAAGCTCATGATGCCGCCAGGTCCAAGAACAAGGCTGCACAAACCTCAGCGACTGTACATGTTCCACGCCACTCTCAGGAGGCGCAAGATCAACAGCGTCATGGCACTAGCAGTGCCATACACATGATAGCCCAAGACCAAGCTGGTGGATCTCGGGGCGCTCAAGACCAGCATGCACGCCAGCGTGCTGGCACGAGCGGGGCACGGTCGCCTGGACGGGATACTGCTCCTTCTAACATAGTTAGAAGTTCGAGCACGTCCAACTCCTCGCGCCGTCCGCCACTGCTACCCACCACTCCAGCAGAAGCTTTGGCACGAGCTCAACTTCTCCTAGATTACCCTCCAACGTCGGACAAGATCGACGAATGGAGAGCCACCATTCAGAGTCTCATCGGCTACGCCAACGGCGACACTCCACGGCGGCCGAGCGCGTCGCCGCCGCGGCAGGGCCACCGGACGCGAGCCGGTGGCGACGAAACGGGCGGAGGTGCAACTACCATGCAATCACCGCCCTGAAGGCCAAGATCGCCGACTCGCCGGATCCACCTCGACAGCGACTCCACTGCATCGTCGAATCCACGAGCTCGTCATGATCAGCGCCAAGTTCTTCATGATCGACAACAAGAAGATGCTCGAACCCGCATCGAGCGCCGAAGAGAAGCGCGAAGTCAATCCGACAAGCGCGCTGGGCCCTCTGTTGACATGCATGCGCCAGGGGAACCAAGCGATCTGCCGTACGCGGTAGGTTGTCCTGCGTTCACTCGTGAGCTGCGGCAAGTCCAGTGGCCCAGTACAAAGAACTTCAAGCCAGACATACCAGAGAAGTACGACGGCAAGACGCATCCGTTAGAATTCCTCAGCATCTACACCATCGCGGTGCAGGCTGCCGGGGGACGGGATGACAAGATCCTTGCCAACTACTTCCCGCTGGTGCTCAAGCCCAACGTCAGATCCTGGCTCATGCACTTGCCGGACAACTCCATATCCTCTTGGGCTGATCTGTGCCATCAGTTTGTCGGCGCCTTTACAGGCGGACACAAGCCTCATGGCCAGGAGAGTGATCTTCATCTGCTCGCTCAGAAGGAAGGAGAGCCCCTGCACAAGTACATTCAGAGATTCAGTAGTGTGCAGCACAACATCCCAGACGTCCACCCTGCCGCGGTGATCAGCGCGTTCCATCAGAACATGCGGAACCGCAGGATGCGGGAGGAAATGGCGATGTGCAAGATCAGGGACGTCAGTGAGTTATATGCACTGGCCGACAAGTGTGCGCGTGCTGAGGAAGGGAGAAGACTCCCCGGAGAAAATATAGGAGCGGGAGGATCTGACAGCGAAGATGCTGCCCCGACAAGGAAAAACCGGCGGCGGAACAACAGAAGGAGGAAAGGCAAAGAAGTGCTAGCTGTTGAGCAGTCCGACAACGGTGGTAGCGCCAAGGAAGCCAAAGCTGGTGACTCCGGGAAGGAGGTTGCCGCGAAGGTGGCGGTCACCGACAAGCAGGACGGCACCAACAAGCAGTATTGCAAGATTCACCGCACCAAGGGCCATGATCTTCAGAACTGTAAGAGGGTCGAGCAGCTTGTTGAGCAACAGAAAGCTGAATACGAGCGGCGCGACAAAGAGAAGGCCCAGGAAGGAGCTGGTGGGTCCGGCAAGAAACGTCCCGGCCGAGGAGGACGCCGCGGCAAGGTCAAGCAGCGGCAAGGAGACAGACCTCCCCGTGGCCGCGACAAGGATGAAGATGATAACAAAGACGAAGATATGGATGATGAGGAGACTGATGAGCAGGAGTTCCAGAAAGCCACAGAGGTCTTGTGCATTGACGGTGGTGCTTCTCTGCATGCCTCGCACCGCCAGCTCAAGCAGTGGGTGCGGGAAGTTAATGCAGCAGAACCACCCGTCGAGTCACGCAAGCCTCTGAAATGGTCCGGCACGCCTATCATCTTTGATATTGAGGACCACCCGGATCACATAACTGCGGTCGGGTGCTTGCCGATGTTGGTTTCACCAACAATCCGCAACCTCAAGGTCACTAAGGTGCTAGTTGACGGCGGGGCCAGCTTGAACCTGATCTCCTCCGCGGTGGTCCAGAAACCCCAGATCCCAGACAGCGAGCTCGAAGAGACCGGCACATTTCAAAGAATCAACCCGGGAAGGAGCAAGCCAAAGGGAAAAATCACGTTGCCGGTAACATTTGGTAGCGAGCTGAACTTCAGGACCCAGAGGGTCACGTTTGACGTTGCCGACTTCCCATTGCCTTACAATGGAATCCTTGGCCGACCGGCACTCGCCAAGTTCATGGCAGCCTCTCACTATGCGTACAACATACTGAAAATGCCAGGCCCAATAAGTGTCATCTCTGTCCCTGGCGACAAGAAGGATGCTCTTATCTGTACCGACAAGATCTACCAGGAAGCCGCAGCCGCAGCAGAACGGAGGACACTTGCCGCTGAAGCTCCCGGGGGGAAGAAGAAGACCAAGTCCGGCAAGAGCTCTGATGCCCACTCCGGCAAGCGCACCTCTTCAGAGTGCTGCACTACCGTCGAGGACGCACCATCGAGCTCCACCGGCAAGTGTAAGAAGGCAATGGCAGCTCCACCTGAGACCAAGAAGGTGTCCGCCAAGGAGGATGGCACTGGTGGTACATTTACCATCAGCGCCACTCTTGACCCCAAATAGGAAAGCGCGCTCGTTGCTTTCCTATGGGCGAATGTCGATGTGTTTGCGTGGCAACCGTCTGATATCCCCGGTGTTCCCAGGAAAGTGATTGAGCACCACCTTGCCGTCTGTCCTCATGCGCGGCCCGTCAAGCAGAGAGTCAGGAAGCAGGCAGTAGAGCGCCAAGAATTCATCGCAGAAGAAATCAAGAAGTTGGAAGCAGCAGGCCTTGTCAGAGGAGTACTCCATCCCACGTGGTTGGCCAATCCTGTTGTTGTGCGCAAAGCTAACGGGAAATGGAGACTTTGTATTGACTTCACTGATGTTAATAAAGCTTGTCCCAAGGACCCATTTCCCTTGTCGCGTATTGACCAGATTGTTGACTCCACAGCCGGATGTGATTTGCTTTCATTTCTTGATGCATACTCAGGATACCATCAGATCTTCATGGCAGAAGAAGATGAAGAGAAAACCGCATTTATCACCCCGTGTGGCACGTACTGCTTCGTACGGATGCCTTTCGGTTTGAAGAATGCTGGTTCCACATTCGCAAGGGTAGTCCACCATGCTTTTGAGCCGCAAATGCACAGAAATGTGGAAGCTTACATGGATGACATAGTGGTCAAGAGCAAGAACAAGGCGACCCTGATTCAAGATTTAGACGAAACATTTGCAAACCTACGCAAGATCAACCTCAAGCTTAACCCCGAGAAGTGCGTGTTTGGAGTCCCTTCCGGCAAGCTTCTCGGGTTCTTCGTGTCTCAGCGGGGAATTGAAGCCAATCCCAACAAGATCAAAGCCATTGAGCAGATCGATGCACCAAAGTACGTCAAGGATGTATGAAGGCTTGCCGGTTGCGTGGCTGCTCTCAGCAGGTTTATCTCTAGATCTGCCGAGCGCGCCCTGCCATTTTTCAAAATTTTGAAAAAGGCAGGTCCAATGAAATGGACTCCGGAAGCGGAGGCTGCGCTGCAGGACTTGAAGAGATACCTGTCCTCCACTCCAACGCTTGTCGCACCTAAGCCGCAAGAGAAGTTGCTGCTGTATATAGCGGCAACCAATCAAGTGGTTAGTGCTGCGTTAGTGGCGGAGAGGGAGGCGGATGATGAGCCAGCAACCACGGCAGATCCATCCAGCGACAAGCAGGGGGCTTCGTCGACAAGCTCTGGTCCCGACAAACATGGGTTTGCGCAGGAACATGATAAGATGCCAAGGAGAATGGTGCAGCGCCCAGTTTACTTTGTCAGTTCTCTTCTGCAGGGGGCTAGATCAAGGTACCCTGGTGTGCAGAAGTTGCTTTTCGGCCTCCTCATGGCCTCAAGAAAGCTGCGCCATTACTTCCAAGCACATGAGATCACAGTCGTCACTCGCTTTCCGCTGAAGAGGATACTGCAAAATCCAGAAGCAACGGGCAGGATTGTCGAGTGGGCACTGGAACTGTCAAGCTTTGGCCTCAAGTTTGAGAGCACCTCAACTATCCAAAGCAGAGCATTGGCAGAGTTCATAGCAGAGTGGACGCCAACCCCAGATGAAGAAATTCCAGAAACGAGCATCCCCGTCAAAGAGGCAAGCAAAGAGTGGCTGATGTACTTTGATGGTGCCTTCTCGCTGCAAGGCGCCGGTGCAGGCGTGCTGCTTGTCGCACCCACCGGAGAGCACCTCAAGTACGTAGTCCAGATGCACTTTCCCAAAGAGCAAGCAACCAACAATACTGCAGAGTATGAAAGATTGCTTACTGGTCTTAGAATCGCAGCAGACCTTGGGATTAAGAAGCTCATTGTCAGGAGCTGCTTGTCGTCCGACAAGTGAACAATAACTACCAGAGTCCGTTGATGGAAGCGTATGTCGATGAAGTGAGGAAGCTAGAAGAGCACTTTGACGGCCTACAAATGGAGCATATCCCAAGAGCTCAGAATGATATTGCTGATGGCCTGTCAAAGTGCGCCGCACTAAAGTTACATGTGGAACCAGGGATCTTTGTGCTTAAGTTGACTCAACCATCCATAACGCCCTCAACTGGACAAAGCAAGAAGAGGAAGTTGGTTTCCGATGACTACTTTCCGGCAGAGCTCCCTGAAGCCGCCGCCAAGAAAGTCCCCAAGATCAACACCAAGGATGCTGAGGGGCAATCTGCTCTGGCAAGCCTTATAGTTTGTTCCGTTGAAGCAGACGCTCCCGACAAGTTATGCTCCGGCAAGCTTGCCGGGGAACATCAATCTCCGGCAGGGCCGCAAGCCCTTGCCGTAGAAGCGGATGTTCCCGCAGCAGCAAATGTGCCTTTAGTCCTTGTTGTTGAGCCACAAGCTCCAGCATGGGCACAGCAGATTGTCCATTTCCTTCAAACAGGAGAACTTCCCGAAGAACAAGAAGAAGCGGAAAGAGTAGCCCGGCAGTCAAGTATGTACCAGTTTGTCGATAGCTTACTGTACAGAAGAAGACTCAACGGTGTGAAATTGAAGTGTATTCGCCGGGAAGATGGACAAAAGCTGTTGGCGGAGATACATGGAGGCATATGTGGCCACCACATTGGCGCAAGAGCACTTGCCGGCAAAGCTTTCCGGCAAGGTTTCTTTTGGTCGACAGCCCTCCAGGATGCAACTGCACAAGTAACCAAGTGTGAAGCGTGCCAGTTCCACTCCAAACAGATACACCAGCCAGCTCAAGCTCTCCAGACAATCCCTTTATCCTGGCCATTTTCGGTCTGGGGGCTCGATATCCTCGGCCCTTTCCCCCGAGCTGTCGGGGGCTTTGAGTACTTGTACGTCGCAATCGACAAGTTCACAAAGTGGCTGGAAGTGCAGCCAGTGAAGAAGGTGACAGCACAGTCAGCAGTCAAGTTCTTCAGGTCGATTGTTTGCCGTTTCGGGATCCCTAACAGGATCATCACCGACAACGGCACGCAATTCACGAGCCGCACCTTCATGCAGTACGTCCAAGACCTTGGCGCCAAGGTCTGCTTCGCTTCTGTTGCTCATCCAAGAAGCAACGGTCAAGCAGAGAGGGCAAATGCTGAAGTGTTGCGCGGGCTCAAGACCAGAACTTTCGACAGGCTGCACAGGTGCGGAAGGAACTGGATCGAGGAGCTGCCGGTGGTTCTTTGGTCGATCAGAACGATGCCAAATCGAGCCACTGGCCAGACACCTTTCGCTCTAGTCTATGGAGCAGAGGCAGTTCTCCCCACGGAACTCGTATACGGATCACCTCGAGTGCTCGCTTATGATGAGCTTGAGCAAGAACAGCTGCGGCAAGACGACGCGCTGCTCCTTGAGGAAGATCGTCTTCAGGCTGCTGTACGAGCTGCTCGATACCAGCAAGCTTTGCGCCGCTATCATAGCCGCAAAGTTAAAGCCCGAAGCTTCGAGGAAGGCGACCTTGTTCTTCGGCACGTTCAGTCCGCCAAGAATTCCAACAAGTTGACGCCGAAGTGGGAAGGCCCTTATCGGGTGAGACGAGTCACATGGCCTGGCGCTGTCCGCCTTGAGACCGAAGATGGCATTCCGGTGAGAAACTCCTGGAACATAGAACATCTTCGTAAGTTTTTCCCATAAGGCGCGGTTGCCGGAACTTGTTCCGGCAACCACCTTTTGTACAAGTCTTGCCGCTGTTGCATGTAATCCTTTGTACAAAGCCGGGTGTAGATCCCGTGCATAAGTAAAACCCCATGTGCTCCGCACAGCTTGTCCATTTCATGTGTTAGTTCCTTTCTTGCATGCGATTATCTGACACTTTGTGCAGCACCTACATCCGGTAAGCAGTAACGAGCCGAAGAGCTCCGTATTATTATTTTCTCTTCTTTCTTTTTCTTTTAAAGGAAAAGAAGGTTCTCTCGCACACAAGTTTGCCGGGGGGGGAGGAGAAGATTGTGGTATGGGCCAGGCGTCGTTCAAGCAAAGACTTGCCTTACCGGGAAGCAAATGACAGAAAAGCTAAGTTGCCAAAGTTTGAGCAATCACTTTTTAAAATTTTTGAGTTATCTTCCTCGAAAGACCCTGCTTTGTATGGAAAACCTGTGCGCGGAGGAACCAACTCGTGGCTAGTTGCACCCTTACTTTCTTTCGAGTCCGCTCAACAGCTTAAGCGTGCTACATCTAGTCGCGACAAGGTTTCTTGTCGGAAGCAGCGCCGCCAGCAGGCTGCTGAAGTTCCGCACTCAGCGCTCGCGGCTTGGGCGCCTGCGCCGACAAGTTCCCTAGAAGCGTAGGGTAATAACATACAAAGGAAGGAATCTAGTAGAGGAAATAACATAGCAATTGATAGACAGAAATAAAGTTATATTACAAAGATAACTTGTCGCAGCTCTAACAGACTGTTTTCATAACATGATCAGCAGCGACAAGGGAAAAGAAGGAATGGGCAGCCTAATCTACGCGTCCGCCCTCGACTCTCTTGATCTCACTCACCTTGTCCACAATGGGTGCGACAAGGGCCTTGAGTGCATCCAGATCGGCGTCAGGCGGCAAGGACCTGAGGACGTTGGTGAAGCTGAGGCCTGGGTTGCGGAAGGCCACCTTCATCAGCACCTTCTGCAGAACCCCGGCGCAGATTTTACGCGACTCGTCGGCCAGCTGCTTTGGGATCCTCTCCCGGAGCCGCTGGAGTGTCATCGCCACGCCCTTAAAGAACAGGCTGAGCTTGGCGCTGGGTTGAAGACTCTCGTCGGAAGGATACCCAAAGTCCTCCATCCCCAGCTGCGCCAGCTCCTCGTTGATGACTGCGGCAGTGTTCACCAGACCCACGGTCCAGTGCTCCACTGTGTCTCTAAACGAGTTCTGGGTAACTGCAATGCTCTCCAGCAGCGCCGCGTCAGCCTTGACCTTCTCCGACAAGGTCTTCTCCCGCTCCTTGGCGGCCTCCAGCGTCTACGTCAGCGTGGCCAGCTTCAGCTCCAGGTCTGCTTTGGAATCCTTGGCGGCGCTGAGCTCCTTGCCCCTCTCAGCGAGAAGGCCTTGCAGCTCACCGTGGGCGGCAACATCCTTCTCGCGCTCACGCTTGAGCGCGGCAAGCTCCTCGCCGCTCTTCCCAATATCGGCCTCCAGCTGCGCCACCTTCTCCTCTAGCTCTTTCTTGGCGGCCTCTGAAGTTGCCGCGGCGTCCTTTGCCTCCTTGAGCGCCCCGCCAAGTGCTCGCTCACGCTCGGCGAGCTCTTCCTCGTAGCTGTCGAGGTTGGCCTTCCGCTGCACTAGTTCACCTTCCCACGCGGACTGCTTCTCGGCAGCCAGCCTTTGTTCCTCCTCAGCCTCGGCCCTCTCGAGAAGAAAGGCCGTGCGCTCCTTGTCGACTCGCTCCCGCTCCTGCGCCAGGGACTGGAGAGCTTCTTGATTTTGACCCCGGAGCTCCTCCGCGCCCTTTTCCATGTCAACTCCCGCCTTCGCGACAAGCGCTTCCCGGGAAGCCAGCTTGGCTTGCCGGGTGCGGTAGAGTGACAGCAGCTTCCGCAGCAGCTGCTCCTCCTCAGGCTCGCCACTGCTGCTGCTGGGCGCGTCAACCAATGACAGTCCAGCAGAGGCGAGCACCTCCCCGTCAAAAGTCTCCCCCTCGACCGGCGCCCTGGAGCTCGACGCCCAGGGTAGCTTGATGAAGATATTGTCACCGGCCTTCAAGTAGGCGTCGGGCTGGGGCTCCTCGGAGCCCGGCTCCGCAGAAGCGGCAGAGGGTTCGGCGGTCGGCGCAGCGCCCGGCGCTCCTGCGGCCTCAGGGTCGTCAGTGCGATCGCCCGACCCCTCGCCGGCTTCCGCAGCAGCAGCCCCGGCGGCCTCCTCGCCGGCGGTCTCATCAGCACCGGCACCTTCCTCGCCGGCGCCCTCTGTCTCCATTGGCTCAGCCGTAGATGGGTCTGAAGAACGAAGAAGGAAGGAAAATCAATCAAAAATCCAAGAAAGGAAAAACGGAAGAAGCAGAACCCAAGGGAAAGTTTCTGGGCAAGTGGATTACCTGCGCCAAGATCTTCAGTTGCGGCCTCGGTCGCCGCAGGATCAACAGTGTCGTCCCTTGCCGGAGAGTCCCCCCTTGCCGGAGAGCGCTCCCTTGCCGGGGACTCCTCCCTTGGCGGCGCAGTCGAAGCAGGTGGCACTTCGGGACCAGCCTCCGGGCGCTCCTGATGAGGCTGCTCTACTCCTGCACAAGTCAACAAGCAAGATATCAACAAAGGAAAAAGCACTCAAGCGCGCCCGACAGTAGAAGGCTAAACTATGAACTTACGCTGGGGGCTGCGCTGGGGGCTGCTCTGAGGGGTGATTGCCGGGTCCATCAAGGTGGTCTCGGGCCCACCTCCTGCTGACACGATGGGGTCATCCTCGATGACGATCACCGCGGCCTTGGCCCTCTTCGCCGCTCTCTGGGCCAGTGTTCTGAAAAGAAAGGAGTCCAGATTGGAGCAAGTCAGATACAAGATATAAACAGCAAGATTGAAGGATTATAAGAGCACCAAAGAAACTCACTCTTCTTCCTCCTCGTCGGAGCTAAGCGTGGAAAGATCGAAATCTGGCCCTCCTCCGGTGCGGCGAGGTGGAGGAGTAGGATCCCTTGCCCGCTTGGCGGGGGCAGTGGCAGTGGCCCGGGAAGATCCCGCTCCAGTTGCCGCTGTTGCGTGAGGCGCTCCCGCGGCAACATTGCTTGCCGCGGTAGAGCGCGTCGCGCGGCTCGGTGGCTGTGGAGCCGGCTGCCGCCCCGCTGCGTCCCCGGCCCTGCGAAGGCGCCTCCTTGGCGAGGCCGGGGGCTCCGCCTGCGGCAAGTTCTCTGAAGGCTCAGCCTCCTCCTCGCCGGCCTCGCTCGGCTCGGCTTCGGAACCAGTAGGCTCCTCCTCGCCCATGAACTCCGCGTGTTCGGCAAGGTTTGCCGCCTCTGCAGCCTCCGCCTCCTCCACAGTAAACCCAAACACACCCGCAGCAGCTGCGGCCGCAGCCTCTTCCGCCCTAGTAGCGATGAGCTGCAGCTCCTCGTCGGTGGTGTCACGGGTGAGGCTCTTCTGCTCGTCAGCGCGGACCGGCACTTCCTCCAAGGTGTCGAAGAACGCTCGCACAACGTCATCCGCAGGCTCTTGCCAAGTTGGGACGATTCCGTGTGAATCGCACAACGGCATCATGGCGCGGATCCGGTCAAGCGAAGAGTTATTGCACAAAGGAACTACGCCCCTCGGCAGTGTGAATGGGTGCTGGGGGTCGCGTTTGAATAACTCCAAGAGCATTGCGTCCAGCTCCAAGACGGTGAAGTTGTAGTTGAGGCCCGGCCACAGCCTCATGATGTCCGCCGAATTCTTGAATTCCCAAGCGGGCCTCCCCCTCTCCTGCAGGGGGGCAATGCGGCGGCGGAGGAAATCTGCCCTGACAGCACCTACGGTGAGCCCGGCAAGCCTGAGGCGAAGAATCCTAGTGATGGCGATCTTCAGCCTCTCGTCTTCCGGAGCCACGTTGCTCCAGTCATTGCCACGCACTATTGGAGTTTGGCGCACGGCGGTGAAGGGCTGCGGATTCTCCTCAACGATCCAGCACCACTCCGCTCTCCACTCCTCCCACTTGCTGCAGAGCTCACCCTCCAAGTACGGCTCTTTCTTGCCGACTCTCGAGACCCAGGCAATCCCTCCGGCAAGCGGCTCTCCTCTCTCTACCCGAGGTATGAAGAAGTGGCGAAAAAGGGCAACACTAGGGTGGACTCCGACAAAGTTTTCGCACAAGTGTGCGAAAACTGCCATGGTCAGGACAGCATTGGGGGTGAAGTCAAGGAGGCGGAAGCCATATGTGTTCATAATGTCACAAAAGAACTCCGAGAAGGGCGGGCAGAGCCCGCAATAGAAGAATAGCGGGAAGAACGGGTACCCATTTGGAGCCAACTCCGAGGCAGCGGTCGAGAGTACCCTCGTGCGCGGATGCGCACGCGTCTCCGTCGCCCAAAAGAGGTAGAAGTACTCCCTCAGCTCCTGCACGCCGAGCTGGGGGTGAAGATCGCCCGCTCCTTCCGCAGCGCCGCGAGCCGCTGCGCCTCGGCCGACTTCACACTCTTTCCCTTGTCGGCTTCCGGGGCCATGGCGGAGGTGGTGGGGAAGGTCGACGGCGTGGTGATGCTGGTGGCAATGGGGGCCGGAGCGCTGCTCTCTCGGCTACGAGAAGAAGGGGGGAGCGGCGGAGTTTGTGAAGAAGGAGTAGCAGCAACCAGCGAGGGGGAACGAACTGCCTCTGTTTCCTCTGCTTATAAAGAGGGACGGGGCGAACGTTTCGGCCTTCCAAATAAACAACCACCCACGATCTCTCCCACGATGCCGCATTCAACGCGTGCCATTATGGGAGAGCGCAGTGGATACGGAGCAAGATTTGGCGTGAACCAGCCCGCGTGTGCCCGTGCCCTGTCTGGGGCCTGGCCCAACAGCGCTCGGCACCGTGTCTGGCCCAGGCCCGGGGGCTCCTGTCGGTGTACTAGAATAGGGGTACCCTAGTACCCCGAACTTGTGCACGGGCAGTTGCAGCACCCCGCGGCAAAGGCTTGTCGGACGAACGCCAAGATCCCCCAAGGTTCCCTTGGAGCCATCCAAGAACAAAGTATTTAAGCTAAGGAGACAAGACCCCGGCAAGAGGAGCTTGCCGGGAAGGCCAACCAAGGCGCTCCAAGGAACTTGCCGCGACGCGCCACGCGCTCCGGCAAGGCAACAAGGCCCCGGCAAGAGGAGCTTGCCGGGAAGACTAAATAAGGTACCCCGACGCCCGGTGAGCGACGAGCTTCTGGACCCGGCGAGATAACAACAGCGGCAAGGCGCTTGCCGCGGCAGGCGGCCACTCTGCGCCCACGCTCCAGCGCATCCACCAACGTGTCGCTTTGGGGGCCTCTCCGGGCGCGCGTGGCGGGAGGCTGTGCAGCCAGCGGTGCGCAGTGGCATGCGAAGCTGACAAGATCGCCATCGTGGCGAACGGTGGCGCCCCTAACGGTCCTTTTCTGCACTGTTCGGGCGACTCAGACGGGCATTTAATGGCCTTGTCCCCTGCCGTCAGGGTTAGGTAGGGTGTACTGTACAAGCAACTGTATCAACTACCTCGCTTTTTACGTTTTTACCCTCCTCTGCGTTGCCACCTGTCGGTGACCCCTTTAGCGTATAAAAGGAGGCCCATGCGCAACGTAGAGGGGGTTCGGACAGTTTGCTTCGATTCATTCGTAGCCCAGAAAACATCTCACTCTCTCGCTCAAGAGCAAGAACACCAGATAATACAACCAGACAAGCAGCAGTAGGAGTGTTATCTCTCCGGAGAGCTCCGAAGCTGGGTAAACTGCTCGTGTGCCTCGCCTCGATCTGCTCTTCGTGCGACCTCCGCCCCCCACCGAACCGAAAGGGGCCCGGTCCGCCGGCCCCATAGGTGTTCGTGGATCAGTTTCCCCGACAAGGCGCTTTCCATTGCACAGTACTTTCGTACTATGGACGCCAAGTCAGCGAAGCATGATATGTCACGGCGACTTAAGGCGTTAAGGATTCCCTTGTTCATGCAATTATTGCAGAAAAGTGAGACTGCATCTTCCTCGCGACAGTCCTTAACCTTGTTCATCACAAGGAGGAATCTGGCCCAATAATGATGTACTATTTCATGGGCCTCTTGCCTGATGTGGGAAAGATCGTTTATGTCTAGGTGGGTGGGTGGGTTTGAGTCCGAACCCCTACTCGATCTGAGACCTAGGGGGCGAGGAGTTTCCAATCTTGGAAGTTCGGGTTCCGGACTATTATCCGATAAGTCTGGCCCGCTACCTGATTCTAGGTTCAGGGCTTGGGTAATGTCCTCCCGTAAGCGGGTATCCGGCTCGGAGAGCTCAGGAATCCATACATAGTTAGTCCTCAAATAGAGGAAGAGTTGCCGCATTGTTCCTCCACCACCGCAACGTGATGGGTGACCGATGGAGAGTTAATCTCCCTTCGATCGGGTTTAAGCCCAATCCGATCATAGTCCGTAGCGACTCCCGAGGCAGCGATGCGATCCAAGAGTTCGTTTAGGGAAGAGAGCTCCATTGGATCCATCTGCTCGGCGACTTCCGAGCCGACATGGAGGCTATTTTTGATGACCCGAGAAGTCATCGTCGGTGCAGCAGCCGAACAGGCAGTCATGACGAAACTGCCTAGCCGGAGAGTTTGGCCGACAGCCAGAGCTCCCCCGGTGGTAATGTTGCTTTTAACAACGAGATGAGGCATCCTTCCTTACGGCAACGTCACAGAGGAACTCTCAATCAAAGCACCAATGTCGGTGTCAAAACCGGCGGATCTCGGGTAGGGGGTCCCGGACTGTGCGTCTAAGGCGGATGGTGACAGGAAGCAGGGGACATGATGTTTTACCCAGGTTCGGGCCCTCTTGATGGAGGTAAAACTCTACATCCTGCTTGATTTATTCTTGACGATATAAGTGTTACAAGAGTTGATCTACCACGAGATCGGAGAGGCTAAACCCTAGAGGCTAGCATATGGTATGATTGTATGTTGTCCTATGGACTAAAACCCTCCGGTTTATATAGACACCGGAGGGGGCTAGGGTTACACAAGGTCGGTTACAAAGGAGGAGATATACATATCCATATTGCCTAGCTTGCCTTCCACGCCAAGTAGAGGCCCATCCGGACACGAGACGAAGTCTTCAATCTTGTATCTTCATAGTCCCACAGTCCGGCCAAAGGATATAATCCGGCTGTCTGGATACCCCCTAATCCAGGACTCCCTCACAAGGCATATTGGGATATTAAAGATCTCAACTATGATTTTAAACTTTTCGGTGAAAAGAGGTTATTTGATATTAGCTCACTTGATGAATGGAGAACCCAAGCTTATGAAAATGCCAAGTTGTTTAAAGAAAAGGTTAAAAGATGGCATGAAAAAAGGATACAAAAGTGTGAGTTTAATGTAGGTGATTATGTATTGCTATACAACTCTCGTTTAAGATTTTTTGCAGGAAAACTTCTCTCTAAATGGGAAGGCCCCTATATTATCGAGGAGGTCTATCGTTCCGGTGCCATAAAAATCAACAACTTCGAAGGCACAAATCCGAAGGTGGTAAACAGTCAGAGAATTAAACATTATATCTCGGGTAATCCCATAAATGTTGAAACCAATATTATTGAAACCGTAACCCCGGAGGAATACATAAGGGACACTTTCCAGAACGTTTCAGACTCCAAAAAGGAATAGGTATGTGGTACGGTAAGTGAACCGACTCCAAAACAATTTTTAAGGCAATATCTCTCCGTTTTGGAATATTTAGAAAAATAGAAAATTAAGTAGCAGTCCGGGAAGGACATGAGGGCCCCACGAGGGTGGAGGGCGCGCCCCCTACCTCGTGAGCTCCTCGTGTGCCTTCCGGACTCTGTTTTCTTGCACGATACGTATTTTGGTCGGTAAAAATTCACTATATATTCTCCCGAAGGTTTTGACTCCCGTATCACGCAAATATCCTCTATTTTTGTTTCGGGCTGTTGTTGCTGCAGATTAGAGCAAGATGTCTTCTCAAGAGTCAGTCGGGGAGAGCCGGGTATCTAATCCGACACTGGAACCAAGGGCAAACAGCGACCCTGACCACTTTGGGCCAGCAACGGTGGAGGAGATTGATGCTGAATTAATGAGGGTAGATGCCATGGATGATCAAGAAGTCACCTCTCGCTTCCGAGCTGGGTTCACGATGGGGGAACTACAGAGCTCAGCTATTCCAAACTCGGTTATCCCTTCCAATGTTAGATTTCTTTCTTATGAAAATATGAAGAGGAGTGTCACTTGTTCTCCCGCAGCTATGAAACACCCTTGGGTGCAAGGAGATTTAGCCGTCTCAGGAAAGCTTCGTAAGGAAACAATGGACCTCAAGCAGCAAGTCAACAAGCTCGAGGAGGAGAATCGTATCCTGAGAGGAATCATCGCCAGGAATATTTCACCAACAACAAAGAAGTTGACATAATAACATGGGTATGGGCACTCCCCTTGGCAACCGCCAAGCTTGGGGGAGGTGCCCCGGTATCGTATCACAATCACAACTCTTATCTTTACCGTTTTCCTTAGTTCGATCCTATTAGTAGTATTTTGATTTAGTAGAATAAAGTTTATGGCATGATCTAGTTTTAAGTTTTGCTTTATGATCTCTCTATGTAATCGAGTCCGTGAGCTATATAATAAAGATTAGTGTTGAGTCAAGGGCTTGATTTCCTTGCTATGATCTTGGGTGAATAAAAGAAAAGAGAAAAAGAATAAGAAGAAACAAAAGTTCATATTGATCTTATTGATAGTAATGACTTCACATAGAAAGAGTGTGATGATTAAAAGTTCTTGGGAGTTGGCAGACATAGCTTTGGTCATCGTTGCAATTGATAGGAAGTAATAAGGAAAGAGAGGTTTCACATATAAATATACTATTATTGACATCTTTTCTGATTGGGAGCACTCATCAAAATATGACATGCTAAAGAGTTGATGTTGGACAAGGAAGACAACGTAATGGGTTATGTTTTCTTATATCTGAGATAAAGTATGTTGTCATGGATCATCCAACATGTTGAGCTTTCCCTTCCCCCTCATGCTAGCCAAATTCTTAGCACCAAGTAGAGATACTACTTGTGCTTCCAAATACCCTTAAACCAGTTTCGCCATGAGAGTCCACCATGTCTACCTATGGATTGAATAAGATCCTTCAAGTAAGTTGTCATCGGTTCAAAGCAATAAAAATTGCTCTCTAAATATGTATGATTGATTGGTGTGGGAGAAATAAGCTTTATAGGCTCTTGTGATGTGGAAGTAATAAAAGCGACGGACTGCATAATAAAGGTTCATATCACAAGGGGCAATATAAAGTGACATTCTTTCGCATTAAGATTTTGTGCATCCAACCATAAAAGCGCATGGCAACCTCTGCTTCCCTCTGCGAAGGGCCTACCTTTTATTATTATCTTCTACCTTATGCAAGTGTCATGGTGATCTTCACCTTTCCTTTTTACATTTTATCCTTTGGCAAGCACAGTGTGTTGGAAAGATCCTGATAGATATATCTAATTGGATGTAGGGGGTCATGAGTTATTATTGTTGACATTACCCTCGAGGTAAAAGGTTGTGGGGAAAAACTATAAGCCCCTATCTTTCTCTATGTCTGATTAAAACTCCGTAACCACAAGTATTGCGCGAGTGTTAGCAATTATGAAGGACTAGATGATAGTTGAGTATGTGGACTTGCTTTTTAGCTCTGACATAGACTCTTTCTGATGTTATGATAAATTGCAATTGCTTCAAAGACTGAGGTTATAGTTTGTTGGTTCTCAATAAGGTTTCTGATTCATACTTTTGCGTTGTGAATAGATCATCACCTGAACATAAGTAATCATATGACAATATCTACGTATGTTGTTGTTATGAGAATAATCATGATTCCCTCATGTCCGTATTTTATTTTTATCGACGCCTCTACCTCTAAACATGGGGACATATTTATTGTTATTGGCTTTCGCTTGAGGACAAGCGAGGTCCAAGCTTGGGGGAGTTGATACGTCCATTTTGCATCATGCTTTTATATTGATATTTATTGCATTATGGGCTGTTATTTCACATTATGTCACAATACTTATGGCTATTCTCTCTTATTTTACAAGGTTTACATAAGGAGGGAGAATGCCGGCAGCTGAAATTCTGAGCTGGAAAAGGAGCAAATATTAGAGACCTATTCTGCACAACTCCAAAAGTCCTAAAACTCCACGCAATGCCTTATAGTAAATAATGAAAAATCCTCGCCAAAGATGAAGACCAGGGGGCCCACACCCTTGCCACGAGGGTGGGGGGCGCCCCCCTAGGGCGCGCCCCCCTACCCCGTGGGCCCCCTGGTGGCTCTCCGATGACCATCTTCTCCTATATGAAGTATTTCGTCGAGAAAAATAATAAGAAGCGACCTTTCGGGACGAAACTCCGCCACCACGAGGCGGAACCATGGAGGATCCAATCTAGGGCTCCGGCAGAGCTGTTTTGTCGGGGAAACTTCCCTCCCGGAGGGGGAAATCATCGCCATCGTCATCACTAATGCTCCTCTCATCGGGAGAGGGCAATCTCCATCAACATCTTCATCACCACCATCTCATCTCAAAACCCTAGTTCATCTCTTGTATCCAATTCTTGTCTCTAAGTCCGGGATTGGTGCTAGTAGGTTGCTAATACTGTTAATTACTCCTTGTAGTTGATGCTAGTTGGTTTAATTGGTGGAAGATCATATGTTCAGATCCTTTATGCATATTATTACCCCTCTGATTATGAACATGAATATGCTTTGTGAGTAGTTATGTTTGTTCCTGAGGACAAGGGAGAAGTCTTGCTATTAGTAGTCATGTGAATTTGGTATTCGTTCGATATTTTGATGAGATGTATGTTGTCTAGCCTCTAGTGGTGTTATGTGAACGTCGACTACATAACACTTCACCATTATTTGGGCCTAGAGGAAGGCATTGGGAAGTAATAAGTAGATGATGGGTTGCTAGAGTGACAGAAGCTTAAACCCTAGTTTATGCGTTGCTTCGTAAGGGGCTGATTTGGATCCATATGTTTCATGCTATGGTTAGGTTTACCTTAATACTTTTGTTGTAGTTGCGGATGCTTGCAATAGAGGTTAATCATAAGTGGGATGCTTGTTCAAGTAAGAACAGCACCCGAGCACCGGTCCACCCACATGTCAAATTATCAAAGTATCGAACACGAATCATACGAGCATGATGAAAACTAGCTTGATGATATTCTCATGTGTCCTCGGGAGCGCTTTTCCTTTATAAGAGTTTGTCCAGGCTTGTCCTTTGCTACAAAAAGGATTGAGTGTAACACCCCGAATGTAACTTTCCCAATTTGTACTCCAACTCTTGCCGTTTCCGGCGTTAAGTTAATTTATTTCCTCGGGTTCGGGTTTTGTCTCCGTGTGTTGTTGTCGTTGTCATGCATCTCATATCATGTCATCATGTGCATTGCATTTGCATACATGTTCGTCTCATGCATTCGAGCATTTTCCCCGTTGTCCGTTTTGCATTCCGGCGCTTCGTTCTCCTCCGGTGGTCATTTCTAGCTTTCTTTCGTGTGTGGGGATTAAACATTTCCGGATTGGACCGAGACTTGCCAAGCGGCCTTGGTTTACTACCGGTAGACCGCCTGTCAAGTTTCGTATCATTTGGACTTCGTTTGATACTCCCACGGTTAACCGAGGGACCGAAAAGGCCTCGTGTGTGTTGCAGCCCAACACCCCTCCAATTTGGCCCAAAACCCACCTAACTCTGCTCCATCATCTAGAGCGTTCGATCACGATCGCGTGGCCGAAAACCGCACCTCAGTTGGACTCTCCTAGCTCCCTCTATGTCTATTTAAAGAACCCCTCCGTTTTCGGATCTCCTTCCTCCCCGAAACCCTAAAAATTCACCCCGCGCGCGCCGGACATGTCC
>NC_041380.1:397824882-397827322 GCF_002162155.2 Triticum dicoccoides
CCCCGAGGGCCCAGTCCGCGCGCCGCCGCCCGCCTTCGTCCTCCACCGAGCCGCCGCTCCGCCGTGGGCCGCCGCACGCCGCCGCCACCTCGCCCGCGCCGCCCGAGGCCCCGCCGCACGCCGCCGCCACCTCGCCCGGCCTCGCCCCGCCGCCTCTCCGGCGAGCCCGTGGCCGGATCCGCCCCGCCGTGGCTCCCCGTCCAACTCTGGCCGCCGTCGCCCCGTCTCCGGCAAGGTCTTCCCCGGCCATCCTCGGGCCGCGTTTCGCGATCCGGATCCGGATCCGGTGAACAGTGAACCCTACCCCTAGGTCGTTTTTTTTCTCTAACTCCCGAAATTGCAGATCCAAGTGCCTCTGTTCGTGGCCCCGCAACTTTGCATCCGTAGCTCCGATTCATGCATATAGCATATCAAAATGTTCACCTCGGAGAGTACATCATTTCATTCCATTGCATCATTTTCATTTGAGTTCATCTTGATGCCCGAAATGCTGTTGGAAGAGGGCTACTTGAGATAATTGTCAGATCTGCTAATCCGTTTAGGTTTTTGTCATTTTTGCCATGATTAATGTGTGCATGATATGCCCTGATGCTCTACATGTGTTTTGTTAAGGGTTTGTCATCTCTCCAGAGGTGCAACCCATGTATTTTTAGGATGTGTGTGGTGACTAGTGCAAGCTTACAAAGTGGTGCACTTGCTAATTCTGTTTTCAGGGACTTAGTGGCTTCACTAAGTCCTGGAGCTGTTTTTCCCATGATGCCATATATTCTTGTTGTTTCCTAGTGATCCGTGCCTCTTTTGAGGATTATCAGTAAGGGTGTTTTGTTAATATTGTAGTGCTCTATCCATCCATGTCTTTGTTTGAATTTATGGAGCACCCTAGCTTGAGTCAATCAAGCTCTACTTTTGCTACTTTATGAATCTGGGCAGATTGTCAACTTGTTTGCAATTTTGCCGGTGTTATTGTAGTTGATCCGTGCATGCTATGTTATTGTTCTTGCCATGTCTAGCTTGAATTTTGTGCCTTCTTTATGGGTGTATGACTATCTTGCCATGACTTGCACCGTAGTGAGTGAATCGAGCTCGTAAACATGCCTACTTGAGCTATATTTCAGCTTGCTCCAGTTTTCACTAAGTATGAAAACTGATTATGTTTTTGCTATGTTCACATGCTTGCAATTGTATTTTTTGATCCCTTTTGGCTCAAGGTCACTAAGGGACTTTTGTTAAGCTCTTTGAGTAGCTCTGTGCCATGCTTTACTTTGCCATGTTCAGGTCCTGTAGCATGTAGTTTTGTTGCTCCGAAGAGGGCTACCTGATCTGAAATTCCAGACAAGTGTTGATTTCACTAAGTCTGAAATCTGTTTGTCATATGCATTTTTGCCATGCTTGTTTGACCTGTTAATGGATGAATTGGCCGTAGCTCAGTGTTATACTTTTGTTAAGCATCTTGTGTGCATCCCTGCCATGTATTTTGTTGTCATGTTTGGTTGTTGTAGCATGTTCATTTCGTTGCATTTAGATGCCTACTTGCTGTAAATCGCAGACCGGTGTCATTTTTGAATCGCTTGCCATTTCCAAACCGTAACTCCGATTCTGGCGTTCTTTATATCGTTTTCAAGCGATTTCATCTCATCTTTCCAGTGGCACACTTGGATTTCCAAGTTGAGGCCAGGTTCATGCATTTCCTGTCATATCTTGCGTTTTGCATCCCGCATCGCATCCCGCATAGCATATCATCTTTGCATTGTGTTGTTTGAGTTTGCACGTGGTTTATTGTGCCCTTGTTGCTTGTTTGTCTTGTTTGGGTAGAGCCGGGAGACGAGTTCACTAACGAGGAGCCCGTTGAGTTTGCTTTTGAGGATCCGGTCAACTCTGACAACTGTGCAGGCAAGATGTTCATACCCTCGAAATCACTACTATCTTTGCTATGCTAGTTTTGCTCGCTCTTTTGCTATGCCATTGCTATGATGCCTACCACTTGCTTTCAAGCATCCCAAATTGCCATGTCAAACCTCTAACCCACCATGTCCTAGCAAACCGTTGATTGGCTATGTTACCGCTTTGCTCAGCCCCTCTTATAGCGTTGCTAGTTGCAGGTGAAGATTGAAGGCCGTTCCTTGTTGGAACATTTATTTACTTGTTGGGATATCATTATATTATCTTGTTATCTCAATGCATCTATATACTTGGTAAAGGGTGGAAGGCTCGGCCTCTCGCCTAGTGTTTTGTTCCACTCTTGCCGCCCTAGTTTCCGTCATATCGGTGTTATGTTCCCGGATTTTGCGTTCCTTACGCGGTTGGGTTATAATGGGAACCCCTTGATATTTCGCCTTGATTAAAGCTTTTCCAGCAATGCCCAACATTGGTCTTACAATTTGCCATCCAGCCTCTTTTTCCCTTGGTTTTCCGGAGCCCGAGGGTCATCGTATTTAAACCC
>NC_041380.1:397827489-397960721 GCF_002162155.2 Triticum dicoccoides
AGTGTTGGTCCAAACTAGAGTCCTGTGCAGCGCCCCCTCGGGGAAACTCGAGGTTTGGTTTTAGTTGTATGGAGCGCTCATCTGAGTGAGCCCTGAGAAAGAGATATGTGCAGCTCCTATCGGGATTTGTCGGCACATTCGGGCGGTGTTGCTGGTCTTGTTTTAACCTATCGAAGTGTCTTGAGTAACCGAGATACCGAGTCTGATCGGAACGTCTTGGGAGAAGGTCTATTCCTTCGTTGACCGTGAGAGCTTGTCATGGGCTAAGTTGGGAGTCCCCTGTAGGGATTTGAACTTTTGAAAGCCGTGCCCGCGGTTATGGGCAGATGGGAATTTGTTAATGTCCGGTTGTAGATAACTTGAACCTTAATTAATTAAAATGAATCAACCGAGTGTGTTACCGTGATGGCCTCTTCTCGGCGGAGTCCGGGAAGTGGACACGGTGTTGGAGTAATGTTTGCGCAGGTTGCTCTCTAGTTTCTCGCTCGCGCTTTGCCTCCTCTTCTCGCTCTCTTTTGTGAATAAGTTAGCCACCATACTTGCTAGTCGCTTGCTGCAGCTCCACATATATTTACCTTGTCTTACCTATAAGCTTAAATAGTCTTGATCGCGAGGGTGCGAGATTGTTGAGTCCCTGTGGCTCACAGATTACTATTACACCAGATGCAGGGCCTGATGATTCCGCTCCAGGAGACGCGTATGAGCTCAAGTGGGAGTTTGACGAAGACTCTCAACGTTACTATGTTTCCTTTCCCGATGATCAGTAGTGGTGCCCAGTTGGGGGTGATTGGGACCATTGTCGCATGTTGGGTTCTCTTTTATTTTGGCGCCGTAGTCGGGCCATGAGTGTTTGGATGATGTAATGTTATTTATGTACTTGATTGACATGGCGAGTGTAAGCCAACTATTGTTATCTCCCCTTTATTATTTATATTACATGGGATGTTGTGAAGATTGCCTAACTTGCGACATATGCCTTCAATGCGATTATGCCTCAAAGTCGTGCCTCGACACGTGGGAGATATAGTCGCATCGAGGGTGTTACATTGAGCCACCTTGCTGCACTTTATTTACTTTTGTTTATTGTTGCTCGTTACAAATTATCTTATCACAAAACTATCTGTTACCACTTATTTCAGTACTTGCAGAGAATACCTTGCTGAAAACCGCTTATCATTTGCTTCTGCTCCTCGTTGGGTTCGACACTCTTACTTATCGAAAGGACTACGATAGATCCCCTATACTTGTGGGTCATCATGTAGCTATGATTCGAATACGACCAAGCCCCCAAGTGATTTCCCTAGTGCCTTTATGCCTATCAAGAGGTGTAACTATGGTTTGAACCCATAGCCCCCAAGTGACTTCCTTGGTGGCCTTATGCCTATCAAGAGGTGTAGCTATGGTTCGAATACGACCAAGCCCCCAAGTGATTTCCTTGGTGCCGTTATGCTCATCAAGAGTGTTGGGGATATGACTATTTGTGTAAGCCATCCAGGAGGGGCCGGGTTACGCAAATAGAGGTTCATCAGAAGCCCAAGACCAAGGCATGAAGATGGCGGTTCACTAAAAGGCTTAAAGGCCCACAGGCGACTCTGAGGCCCGTAAAGATAAACCGCCATGATGGTATAACTTGTACTGTAAGGTAGAAGTAACTAGTCACCGAGCCGGACACTGTTTATGAGCCGGCTGGGACTCTGTAGGCCGCAGGGCGTCAACCCGTGTATATAAGGGGACGACCCGCCAGCGGCTTAGGGCGAGAAACAACTGATCGAGAGCCAGGCATAGCGTATCTCGCTCCCTAGTCATCGAAACCTCAAGCAATTCCAACCCAACTAGATGTAGGCCTTCCTTCATCGTAAGGGGCTGAACTAGTATAAACCTCGCGTGTCCTTGTCCCGATTAACCCCTTTAAGCTTCCTAGTTGCGATGGCTCCACGACTAAGTCCTTGCAAAAGGACATCTGCCGTGACAATTCCACGACAGTTGGCGCCCACCATGGGGCCAGCGCACGGTGGATTTGAGTTCTTGAAGGGAAGCTTCTAAGGGCTCAAGGGATACGCAGTTGGCCGGATGACCAAGAGTCGTCGCGGCAAGATCTACATCGACGACGAAGGCTGGGGCCCCGACGCCGGCTCAATTGAGTACGGGTACCGGGTCCCCTTTGGCGGAATTCACGTTTTCATCGGCCGAATTGGTGAGCCGGTCCCTGACCTGGACAGCTTCACCGACCTCGTCGAGACAGCTCAGCGTGCGAAACCCGCCCGAGCTCAACCCGTCGTGAAGCGTGCCTTTGTGGGTTGCATCCACGGAGGTGAACTTTCTGAAGGATCTGAAGGTGATGGTGAGCCGGTCGTCCTCTCTAACGGTGATTCGTCCGCCGGCTCAACAGATTCGTTGTACCAAGTTCAAGATGGTGTGCTTGGGGGCTGTTCCGATGGCAGCACTATTCCGGACCCCTCAGAGTCGCCAAACTGGGCAGGAGTCTTCATGGCTGGTACTCAACCCGGCCAAAATTCTACGGCCTCAGCGGCGATAACGTCCGGGTTAGGAGCAGCCGGGGCAGGAGGCCCTGTGCGCTCACCGGCTCAGGTGCTGATGGATCTCATGGATAAACTTACGGCCTTGTTAACTGCTACAGTCGTCCCTGCGAACCAATCTGAGCATGAGGCAGAGGTGGCACAGGTTCGCAATGAGATCGCCCGGGCCAAGGAAACCTTAGTAGCTGAAGATACTAGATTAGCCACAGAGCGGGCGGCTTTGGACGTACGGGCGCAGCAACTTCAGGCAGAGGCCTTTCAGCTCACGTTGAGCTTGAACGCTTCTAATGAGTTAATGAGGAGACATCAGAAAACTCAGTCCCGTTTACCTCAGATTTATGATCCTCGGAATCTCTTTGCTACACCCGGGGCCGGCCCAAGTAACCCGCCAGGTGCAAATCAGTTTATGACATCCAGAGCGGGAGGCCCAGTCCAGCCTCAGGTGACGGCGCCTCTTCCCAGCAGTATGGCAATGCCCCATTACGTACAAATACCACAGGGTCACTTCTCCAACCCCATGGAGAACTTAATCGCAGCATCAGCATGTTTGGCGGCTCTCCCAGTAGATGGTGATGATCCGACAGTGGTGGAAACCCGGAGGATCAGGGAACTTGTCCAAACAGCCCTGGCTCAGCAAGAGACCTACTCCTACAGCCGGGACAGGATTCACTCAACTCCTCCGCCCTGGTTAGCTCCGCCTCGTCAAAACCGGAGCCCGAGTTACAGTAGACACATGGAGTCAGAGGCCTTGTCAAGTAGCGCTCAGCGCCGGAACCAGCCCGGCGGGTATAACCCGGTTCAGGATTGGATACGTCAGGAGGACGAGCAGGCGGCTCAGCTAGCGGCTCAGCTAGCAGCCCAACAGGACTCACCGGCTTACCAGACGACTTCCGTTGAGGTGGGTGTTGCTACTAGAACCAGAGGAGTTCCTTGTCTGGTACCGGCTCTATGTAATGTACGCCTGCCCAAGGATTTCATGAGACCTCGAAAGGTGCCGAATTATACGGTCGATTTACAGCCTGGGGCGTGGATTGAAAGTTACGAGATGGCCATGGAGCTGCTGGAGGTTAGTGATAAAGCGATGGCTAAATACTTCACCATGATGTTGGACGGAACGGCCCATTCTTGGTTAAAGGGTTTGCCACCCAATTCCATTAGTTCATGGGCGGAGCTAAAGGCCCGTTTCATCCAGAACTTCAAGGACACTTGCAAGCAGTCTATGTCGATTATGGACCTGACAAATTGTAAGCAGGAGGAAGGTGAAGCTACGACTCATTGGGTGCGCCGGGTCAAAGATATAATACATTCGTCTGACAAGATGGATGCTGGCTCAGCAGTTCTCATGCTGGAGAAGAATTGCCGCTTTGAGCCTCTGAGACAGAAACTGGGGCGCCTTAAGCGTGATTGCAACGATATGGGGACGCTGATGGCGGCTTTAGTCAAGTATGCCGATTCTAATAGTACCAAGGATCCCGCGTCTGATGAGGAAAAGACAGGGAAGGGAAAGAAGACGGTAATGGAAAGGGTCAGCAGCATAACCCGGTGAGTCAAGGAGGCAATAAGCGTAAGGCGGACAGTAACCCGGAATTTGTGGCCAATGCACAGGGTAACAATCAGAAGCACAAAGGAAAGCCACCCCCTCGGTTTGGTGGGTCAGGTCCGTCTCTTGAGCAACTACTCAATGAGCCCTGCCCGAAACACGGCACCCGGGAACGACCAGCGACTCATTTATGGAAGGATTGCGCAATCATGAAGGCTTTCAAGAATTCTAATACGTTTGATGGCAATCAAGGCCCAGGCGGAGGCTCAGGAGTTGGCGGCTTTCATGGCCCGGGTGGCGGGTCAGGATCCGGTTTTCAGGGAAGCCAGGGTGGTTATAATCAACAGCAGTCTGGTCAAGGAGGTCAGCAGCAGTAGCAGTCGGGTTCTCAGAGCCATCCAAAACAGCTAAACAGTGGGCAGTAACACGTGTTCACCACAAGTTTGTGTAAACGTGATCAGAAAGTTCATAAGAGGGTTGTGAATTCTGTTGAGCCGGCAGTCCCTCGTTACTTGAGGTGGTCGGAACAGCCTATTGTCTGGAGCGGGGAGGATCACCCTCCCCGGGTTGATAATCCGGGTCAACTGGCCCTGGTGGTGGCACCGCAGGTTGGTGGTTATAAATTTACTAAGGTGCTCATGGATGGAGGTAGCAGCATCAACATCCTCTATTACGAGACCTTTCGGCGCATGGGCTTAACTGACAAGAATTTAAAGACTTCCAACACCGTCTTCCATGGAGTGGTGCCTGGTAAGTTGGCATATCCTGTGGGTAAAATTGAACTAGAGGTGGCCTTTGGAGACGAGCATGATTCTAGGGCGGAAAAGTTAACTTTTGAAGTGGTCAAAATCAAGAGTCCATATCACGCTTTGTTCGGGCGGCCGGCTTATGCCAAGTTCATGGCGCGGCCATGTTATGTTTATTTACAGCTCAAGATGCCGGGTTACAAGGGTACCATCACTGTACATGGAAGCCGAAAGGTGGCCCTGGAATGCGAAGAAGGCGATGCGGCTTATGCCGAGTCTGTCTGTGCAGCAGAGGAGCTCAAATTTTATCAAGATAACGTTGACCCGGCGGATATGACCTCCCTCAAGAAGCCGACTACGGAGCATGACCCAGCCATGAAGTTTAAATCGGCTGCAGAGACTGAGCTTGTTGATTTTACTCCGGGCGATTCGTCTAAGCAATTCAGCATCAGTGCCAGCTTGGATCCTAAATAGGAAAGCGCGCTCATCGAGTTCATCCGTGAGAACCAGGACATCTTTGCATGGAAGCCTTCTGACATGCCGGGTGTACCGAGAGGACTCGCTGAGCACACTCTTAATATTGATCCGAAGTATAAGCCGGTCAGGCAGTTTCTGTGGCGATTCAATGAGGAATGACGAAAGGCTATAGGAGAAGAGGTCGCCCGGCTCTTGGCGGCTGGGTTCATTGTCGAACTTTTTCACCCGGAGTGGTTGGCTAACCCGGTGCTCGTGCTCAAGAAAAACGGCACCTGGCGGATGTGTGTGGATTACATGGACTTAAATAAGGCTTGTCCGGCTGATCCTTTCGCTCTCCCCCGTATTGATCAAATCATTGATGCTACAGCGGGTTGTGCGCGTTTGAGCTTTTTGGATGCTTACTCTAGTTATCATCAGATCAAGATGGCAGTTAAGGACCAGGCAAAGACGGCTTTCATCACTCCGTTTGGAGCCTTCTGCTATGTGTCTATGACTTTTGGGCTCAAGAGTGCCCAGGCGACTTATCAACGTTGTGTACAGAATTGTCTCCACAATCATATTGGGCGCAATGTTCATGCTTATGTGGATGACATAGTGGTGAAATCTAGAGAGGCGGAAACCTTGATATCTGATCTCAGAGAAACCTTTGACAATCTCCGGGTTTACAAAATGATGCTTAACCCGGAGAAATGTGTATTTGGTGTGCCTGCAGGCAAGCTTTTGGGATTCTTGGTCTCAAACAGGGGCATCGAGGCTAATCCGGAGAAGATTAAGGCAATCACTTCTTTGGCTAAACCGGCATGTATCAATGATGTTCAGCAACTGGCGGGTCGTGTTGCCGCTTTAAGCCGGTTCATAAGCCGGTTAGGTGAGAAGGCCCTACCGCTGTACCAACTGATGAAGAAGGCAGACACCTTTGTCTGGAGTAATGCTGCTAATGCTGCTTTTGAGGATTTGAAGAGGCAGTTATCTGAGCCGCCAGTTCTTGCAGCTCCCAATGACAAAGAGCCTTTGCTGTTATATGTGGCTGCTAATTCACGAGCCGTCAGTGTGGCAATTGTGGTAGAGCGCAAGGAGGCTGGTAAGGAACATCCGGTTCAACGGTCGGTTTATTATGTTAGTGAGGTACTCATCGAGTCAAAACAAAGATATCCTCATTGGCATAAACTTGTTTACGGGGTGTTCATGGCAAGTCGGAAGCTGAAGCAATACTTCCAAGGTCACCCTATCACTATGGTAAGTTCTGCCTCCTTGGGAGACATTATTCAAAACAGAGAGGCTACAGGACGAGTCGCCAAGTGGGCCATCGAGCTCGGGCCTCATGGTCTGAAGTACGTACCACGCACTGCCATTAAGTCTCAAGCTTTGGTGGATTTCATCAATGACTGGACAGAGCTACAGACACCTGAGGAGAAGCCCGATAACACTTATTGGACTATTCACTTTGATGGGTCCAGACAGTTGGAAGGCTCAGGGGCTGGAGTTGTGTTAACTTCCCCTCGAGGTGACAAATTTTGTTACATGCTCCGGCTTATGTTTCCTTGTACTAACAATGCAGCTGAGTACGAGGCCCTACTCCATGGTCTCTGTCGTGGTTTTGTCACGGCAGATGTCCTAGAGAAAGGACTTAGTCGTGGAGCCATCGCGACGGGTTAGCTTGAAGGGGTTAAAGCAGACACAAGGACGCAAGAGAGTTTATACTAGTTCGGCCCCTTCGATGAAGGTAAAAGCCTACGTCTAGTTGTGATGGAATTGATGGGGTTTCGATGACTAGGGAGCAAACTAGCTTCGCCTATGTTTCGAGTTGTTATCTATTGTCCTTGAACCGCCGCCGGGTCATCCCCTTATATACACGGGTGACTCCCGTCGGCTTACGGAGTCCCAATACCGGCTCATAGATGTGTCCGGTTTGGTCTCTATTTATTCCTAACTTACAATACAAGTTAACTACTAACGCCGGTTTACGGCTACAGGCCTTGAACCGACCATGGGCCCTTTGCCTTCCTCTATCTTCTTGGGCTTTAACATACTTAACTACTGATGAAGTTAACCCGGCCCAGATAGGCCGGTTTACGCCCAGTAGTAATATCCCCAACATTAGGCCCCAGATTGATTTGAACGGGTTCATGTCAATTCTTTAATAAAAGCTTCATCTTCAACATCTTCTTATAAATTGGTAAGCCGCCATGATGTCATCTTCTCTGATTGCTGTAAACCGGAGTGACGTAACCTGTCATAACGAAGCTATCCATTATGCTTCTTTGTTTAATAGATCGGCGGAAATCAAGGCGACAGCTCCGTTTTGTGGCCCCTTGATTGTCGCGCCTGACTCATGTTCTTTCTCCTTATAAATAGGACCGAAGGGTCATTTATTTTCTCCTTCCGTGCCTTCTTCGTCTTCTTCGCGTTGCCAGCCTCGGAGCTCCGCCGCCGCCGTCGACCTCTGCCTCATCCTTGGCCGCTGCATCAACCTGAGCGCACCAGAACATCGCGGCAACCTTCCGCATCTTCTTTAGCTCCGGTAAATCTTCTATCCTTTCCCCCGCAGATCTGACCTAGGGTTTCGCAGTTCTTTAGTGTTCATCGTCTGCCTCTTGCTCATACGATAGATCTTTAGATGAATCCGCAAATCTTTACTCTGTGCAATGATAGTTCTTTGACCTTCGCCTTCACTTATGCATCTCAAACCATAGATCTATATGAACGTTTTGCTCATTGGTTCGGTACTGCTCCTTTGAACCTCTAAGTATTTATCTCTTTTTCTGAACTTGCTTCAGATCCAATGCTATAAGGAAATCTTGTGAAATTTGTTTCTGTGTACTTGTCCATCCGCAATGCTTAGATCAGGCGGTTTAACCTTATAGAAAAAATTTCCAAACCGGTATATGCCATTAGTCCCCTTATTGAACCGCCAGATGCTTGTTACTTCATAAAACTCCGGTTCAGATAGTTCTGTCTCCGGTTTAACAGTGCCCATACCAATGTATCTTGATCAAATGCATTTTTGAACCGGGATCTTCTACCTTGTAGATTCCATCATGGCCAAGCAAGTGTATGAGTGCAATTGGGTTCCTTCTTGCGTCACAGAGGCTGAACTGGACGATTTAGTCCTGATTGGCGCTTTAGGCAGCAAAGATACCATCCATTGGAGGGCTCCTGGCAAAGAATGCCCTCCCACACCTCGAGAAGGAGAGGTTGTTGTTTTTGTAGATCACTTAGCCCGGGGCTTTAAGTCGCCCGGTTCTAAATTTTACCAGGATGTTTTAGCCGATTTCCAGCTCCATCCACAAGATACTGGCCCCAACTCTGTTACAAATATGTGTCACTTCCAAGTGCTCTGTGAAGCGTTCTTTCAAGAGGAACCCACAGTGGAATTGTTCAGAGATCTTTTCCATCTAAACCGCCGTACTGAGTTTACTGACGGCTCCAATACGGAGTTGGGTGGCGTGGCGATTCAGAAAAGGAAAGAGGTCACATACCCTCACGCCAAGCTGCACAGTCACCCCAAGGAGTGGAATCAGGCATGGTTCTACTTCAAAGACACCTCCCCTACTGGTGAGAATCCCTTGCCTGGCTTTCGTCCGGAGCGGCTCAGCAATACACACCCTTCTCCTCAAAGATTGACTGCCCAGGACAGAAGCAAATATGCTCCCCAGCTGTCAAAGCTCAGAGCCTTTATGGCCAACGGTTTAACAGGAGTTGATCTCGCTCGCTGTTGGATATCATGGAGCATACTGCCCCTTAGTCAGCGCTCCGGTTTGATGTGCGAGTATACTGACAGTGTTGATGACCCACGGCGACATTCAAAACTCCAGCTCTCCGGTGAAGAAATCATAGAGGCTGTGCATAAGATACTGAATGAACGGGAACATGTCTGCGCTAGAACTGGCATGCTTCCCTTCTGTGCCACCAACAAATCGCCAGCTATAAGACTTTGATTTTTCTCTTTGCTGAATCTGTTATTGATATGTCTGGTCATTGTTTTCAATATCAGTGTCTGCATAATCAGGGCGATGATCCATTTTGGAGCAAAAAACTGCTGCAGGAGAAACCAGAAAAACCAGACAAACCGGAAAGAGCAACCCGGCAAAAGACTAAAGCTGTGAAGAAGACTGCCCACAGGAAAAGAACCACTGCATCTTCTAATCCGGCCCCTGATGATGAGGTGGATAATCTGGACTTTGAGGTAGAGCTTGACTCACTTGGTTTATTTTTCATGCGTCTTATTGATGATGATATTTTTCAGGATGATGCCGAAGCCAGCCATGCAGATGTTGCGGAGGTAATTATTCTCTCTTTCGATTCAGAAACTTTGCCTTCACAAAAAATCCGTCAGGTAAACCGGAAAGTTAAATTTTCTCATCCTCTTGCTTATTTGGATCCTAAACTTCTTATGAAGACCCAACAACATGAAGCTCGCCGCACCACCCAGCACAGCGGCCAGGTAGTTACCTCCGCTGGTTTACCGAACAGTCCGGTTCGGAAACGCCATTCCGAGGTCTCTAATTTGCTTGTCAGTGCTTGTCCTAAAGCGGGCTGCTTTCTTCAACCTCTTAATCCGTCTGACTCCAATTACCAGGTTACTTCCCACTCATCTTCTGGCGAGTCATCGGCTACTCAGCTCCCACCGTTCAAAACGGTGCTTGGGTAAGCTATACTTATTGTGATGTTTGTAGTATATTGCCTTAAAACATATGCTGTATTTGATTTTGTTATTCTTCTCAGGGCCAAACCTAGGCCAAGAAAGAAAGCCCGCCTGGACAAAACGGCCGAAGAAGATGTCGTTCTTGAAGCAGACAAGACACCCAATGCTGAAGCGGCTTTCCTGAGGATATTCCCAATGATCCACCGCAGCCAGATGATGATCTTATTGCTGATGAGAGACCTACTGATACCTCAGGTCCTATCCATCAACCCACAGGTTCCATCCAGATTGAAAGCTCCACCGGTCCAGCAAAACCTACTGACAAGCCAACAGCTCCGGTGCAAACCGGCAGTACCAAGGATGATGAGGTTGTCATTACTGGCACTGGCCATACTGAGCCAAGCAATCCTGTCGCTTTATCCAAACATTCTGCCAAGGAAGAATTTGCTGCTTTTGGCCAAGGCAAGTGGAACGCTGATCTGACGACTTACGCTGCTCTGAACGCTCAAGATATCCATTCTGGCTATCTGAACCGGCTGTATACCAGCCGTGACTACGAAGCCGGTCTGGTTAATATGATGAAAGATAAATATGAGGTAACTTCCATATGCTCCTTCCTGCTTGTATGCTTCCATTCTTGCTGACTCTCCTAGCCCCCAAGGGCCGGTTTGAAATATTCTTTCAAACCGGGACTTAATAATATAAATCTTGATGCTTTGAAATTTGCTGATGTAGCCCCTAAGGGCCGGTTCAACTTAGCGTAGTTAAACCGGTACTTTAAGTAATTGAAACTGCCGCATCAGAATATATATGATCAAATAGCCATTAGCCCCCAAGTGCCAAGTTGAATGCTTGTATTGATCTTGGGACTTTGTAAACAATTGAAAGATGAAGATCGAATATGCATTAGCCCCCAAGTGCTAAGCGCATAACTTGTTATGTGGTTGGTACTTGAATCCTTCTACCGATTTGTTGAAACATATATCTGTATGCATGCAGGCGGAGCTGAAGACGAAAGAAAACCAAGTCATCGATCTTCAAGAAAACCTGAAAACCCAACGGGCTGGAACCTCCAAAGCAAAAGAGGAATTGGCTAGTGCTTTAAGCGCCATGGAACAACTTAAGGAGAACTTCAAGAAGAAACGGGCGGATTGGGACACTGAAAAGTCCGCTTTGATCAAACGAGCAGAGGATGCTGAGGCTGCACTAAAACCAGTGACGGATGAACTGACCAGCATAATGGGCCACTGAAAAGTCCGCTTTGATCAAACATGCCATGACCACTGCTATCTTTGGTAAGCCAGCTTGCCTTCTGAATTGGCTCTGCCTTCTTACAGAGTCGCCGGTTTATTAACCCTTTATGGTATTTCAGGGACACACATTGGTCACTTGGGGTCAGATGTGCGGAAGAAATTGAAAGCCGCCTATACATTGGTTGAACAATTGTATACTGGTGCCCAGCGGATCATCTGTACCGCATCTCATAACAAACCGGCGCCCACTTTGATTCAAGATACTCTGATGAAACTGTCGGTGCTTCCTGCCCGGTTGAAGAGCTGAAGAAATCTGCTGCTCGAACCAGTGCAATCAATGCCTTAATCTGGGCAAAAGCCTGGGTGCCAGATTTTGATCCTATTGAAGCGGCTCAGGGCTATCCCAGCTTGAAGGAAGATGGGTCAGAATTTGGTGAAGCGGATCTGCGAGCAATAAATCGGGAGGTACGTCCGCTAGCCTGTCAGTTGGCTGAGGAAGCAGACTTGTCTCATTATCAAGCACAATATGACAGTCAGAACAAGCGAATAGCTGCACCAATCCATGAATCGGAAAATCTGATCCTTCCAATCCATAAGCATACTTACGCTCCCGATATTGACCCGTCATTGCTGATCCATGATGAAGCTGTTTTTCAAACATTAATGGGAACCGACTGGACAACTGTGGATTTCCAGCCACTGGGTAGAGAAACGGAAGCTGAAGCGGCGCAGGATGACCCACAACCATCAGGCCAGGCTGGTGACCAAGCTTGAACCGGAAGCCGGTTTTAAAACTGCCTCTCCTTTGTGAAAAACAATTATATTATTATGGGCACCATGTTGCCTTGTAATATGCTAGCTGATACCTTTGATGTTGATATGCCTTCGTGCATAACTTGTTCTTCCTGTGGTACTGAACTTCCCAAAACACTTTCTGAAATGAGAAATTCGTCAAGTGCCACCGCGGTTGTACCGTCAGGTGGAATATGATGCATGTATATATGAAATCAAAACATCCAAAACAAAATTTTAAGTATATGATCAAATTTTTGAGATACATAATACCTGCCATAGTTGAGTGTGAAGTTGGCTTGGCCAATCTTGAAGCGGAGTTTTGCAAACCCACATTGTTGGAGGAGATAACAGCTCCTGTATATATATATATATATATATATATGACACCGGTTTTACCATGTAAACCGTGTCGGGTTATAATAAACACTGTGTTACTCCATAAGAGGATGTTAACAACAAGGATCAAACTGGACAAATAGTCTCCGGATTGACGTGAACTGTGTTCCGTTAATTGATTGGTTAAAAAACTTTGTTGGTTTAAAAAAACACAATGAAAAGCAAAAAACCCTTCAAAGAAAAGTGTGAAGCAAAAGCAACGACAAAAACATTTGCCAAAAAAGGTTTATTTAAGCTGATCAAATGGCGTTACCATGGCCAAACACGACCAAGCTCCCGTTAGGTGTAACTATGGTTCTAGTCAGCCAGGTCCCCAAGTGATTCTGTGGCATTTATGCCGACCAAATGGCATGGTCATGGTTCGGGTTCGACCAAGCCCCCAAGTGATTCTGTGGCCTTAGGCCGATCAAGAGGCATGACTGGTTCAGACATGACCAAGTCCCCAAGTGATCTGGTGGCTCTCGCCTATCAAGAGGCATGGTATTGGTTCGGACACGACCAATCCTCCAAGTGATATAACACGATGCTTTTAGCAAAGCGAACTCAAGGGGTAAACCGGAGGCCGCTTTAGAGCAACTCCGTGTAACCTCACATGATGTAAAAGAAACAGATACCCCGCTTTAGCTGAGATTCCGATTTATTATATTTAATCATAATATATACATTGTCGTAATATGTACATAAGTATAGCCAATGGCTCAGGTATAGTAAGGCCGAAGATGAGCTATATTCCACGGCCTGTTAGTCTCCTCCTCTGATGTACGTGAGTCCTTATGCTCTCGAATATCGATCAGATAGTACGACCCGTTGTGCAGATTCTTGCTGACCACGAAAGGCCCCTCCCAAGGTGGGGATAGCTTATGCATATCAGTCTGATCTTGGATGAGCCAAAGCACCAAATCTCCTTCCTGAAAGGTTCTGGTTTTGACCCGGCGACTGTGATAACGATGAAGATCCTGCTGGTAAATCACCGATCGGGCGGCTGCGATGTCACGCTCTTCATCCAACCGGTCCAAAGCATCTTGTCGTGTTGTCTTGTTGTCCGCTTCAATATAAGTCGTGACACGAGGTGAATCATGACGGATATCACTGGGGAGGACTGCCTCCACTCCATAAACCATGAAGAACGGTGTGTATCCTGTTGATCTGTTGGGTGTTGTATTGATGCTCCATAACACAGATGGTAATTCTTCTACCCAATAACCCGACGTTCTCTGCAAAGGAACCATGAGCCGGGGCTTGATGCCTCTCAAGATCTCTTGATTAGCTCTTTCTGCTTGACCATTGGACTGTGGATGTGCCACTGATGAAACGTCGAGCCAGATGTGCTCCCGTTCGCAGAACTCCTTTATAGAACCTTTGGACAAATCGGTACCATTATCTGTGATAATACTGTGCGGAAAGCCAAACCGGAAAATCACCTTTTTGATGAACTGAATCGCCGTGGCCGCATCACACTTGCTAACAGGTTCTGCCTCCACCCACTTTGTAAACTTGTCAACCGCCACCAGGAGGTGGGTCTTCTTATCTTTGGACCTTTTGAAAGGCCCAACCATATCCAGCCCCCAAGTCGCAAACGGCCAAGTAATTGGAATCATTCTCAATTCTTGAGCCGGTACATGAGCACGTCTTGAAAACCTTTGGCAACCATCACATCGTCTGACCAGATCCTCCGCATCAGCATGAGCAGTTAACCAATAGAAGCCATGGCGAAACGCTTTAGCCACTAGAGACTTTGAACCGGCGTGGTGACCACAATCTCCTTCGTGGATCTCACGCAAAATTTCACGGCCTTCTTCAGGAGACACGCAACGTTGAAAAGCTCCTGATACACTGCAATGATGCAACTCGCCGTTGATGATAGCCATGGACTTGGATCGCCGGATTATCTGCCGCGCCAGAATCTCATCCTCTGGCAACTCGCCCCGGTTCTTGTACGCCAGGTAAGGAAGCGTCCAATCCGGAATAACATGAAGAACTGCCACCAATTGAGCCTCCGGATTAGGAATAGCCAAATCCTCTTCACCAGGGATCTTCACCGACGGGTTGTGCAGCACATCCAGAAAAACATTGGGCGGGACCGGTTTGCGCTGAGAGCCCAGCCGGCTTAAAGCGTCTGCCGCTTCATTTTTCCGCCAGTCCACGTGGTCCACCTAATAGCCTCTGAAATAACCTGCAACAATATCCACCTCACGACGATATGCTACCATGAGTGGGTCCTTGGAGTCCCAAGTGCCAGACACTTGCTGAGCCACAAGGTCTGAGTCACCGAAGCACTTAACTCGACTTAGATTCATCTCCTTAGCCATCCGGAGACCATGGAGCAAGGCTACATACTCAGCTGCATTGTTAGTACAAGGGAACATTAAACGGAGAACATAACAAAACTTATCACCTCGTGGGGAAGTTAATACGACTCCAGCCCCCGAGCCTTCCAACTGCCTGGATCCGTCAAAATGGATGGTCCAATACGTATGATCCGGCTTTTCTTCAGGTGCTTGCATTTCCGTCCAATCATTGATGAAATCAACAAGTGCTTGAGACTTAACGGCTGTCCGAGGCACATACTTCAAACCGTACGGCCCCAGCTCTATGGCCCACTTTGCAATCCAGCCAGTTGCTTCTTGGTTCTGGATGATATCTCCCAAAGGAGCAGAACTGACCACCGTAATTGAGTGCCCTTGGAAATATTGTTTAAGCTTCCGGCTTGCCATAAAAACTCCATACACCAGCTTCTGCCAATGCGGATACCTTTGCTTGGACTCAATGAGCACCTCGCTGATATAATAGACCGGGCGTTGAACCGGATGCTCCTTACCTGCCTCCTTTCGCTCCACCACAATAGCTACGCTGACCGCCCGAACATTAGCAGCAACATATAGCAGTAACGGCTCCTTGTCAATGGGAGCGGCGAGCACAGGCGGATTGGCCAATTGCCGCTTTAAGTCCTCAAATGCTTCATCAGCAGCAGAACTCCAGACAAACTGATCCGTCTTTTTCAACATCTGATACAAAGGGATTGCCTTCTCACCCAGGCAACTGATAAACCGGCTTAGCGCAGCAATCCGGCCTGCCAGGTGTTGAACATCGTTGATACACTTCGGTTTAGCCAGGGAGGTGATACCGTGATCTTCTCCGGATTAGCCTCAATTCCCCTGTTGGACACTAGAAAACCCAATAGCTTGCCCGCCGGTACACCAAAGACACACTTGTCCGGATTAAGCATCATCTTGTATGTTCTCAGGTTATCAAAGGTTTCCTTCAAATCATCAATCAGAGTCTCCTTCTCCCTGGATTTAACCATGATATCATCCATGTAAGCATGTACATTACGGCCAATCTGCTTGTGAAGACAATTTTGTACACACCGTTGGTAAGTTGCCTGGGCACTCTTGAGCCCGAAGGGCATAGACACATAGCAAAAGGCTCCAAAGGGAGTTATAAATGTTGTCTTCTCCTGGTCCTTAACTGCCATTTTGATCTGATGATAGCCAGAATACGCATCCAAAAAACTTAAATGCTCACAACCCGCCGTAGCATCAATAATTTGATCAATACGGGGGAGGGCAAAAGGATCTGCTGGACAAGCTTTATTAAGATCTGTGTAATCCACACACATGCGCCAGGTGCCGTTTTTCTTGAGGACCAGCACCGGATTGGCAAGCCACTCGGGTGAAAAACTTCAACAATAAAGCCAGCTGCTAGGAGCCTGGCTACCTCTTCTCCAATCGCCTTGCGTCTTTCTTCGTTAAACCGGCAGAGGAACTGTTTCACCGGTTTATATTTAGGATCCACATTAAGTGTGTGCTCAGCGAGTTGCCTCGGTACACCTGGCATGTCGGAGGGCTTCCATGCAAAAATGTCCCGATTCTCACGGATGAACTCGATGAGCGCGCTTTCCTATTTCGGATCCAAGTTGGCACTGATGCTGAACTGCTTGGACGAATCGCCAGGTACGAAGTCAACAAGCTTAGTTTCTGCTGCCGATTTGAACTTCAGGGCTGGATCATGCTCCGTAGTTGGCATTTTCAATGGAGTCATGTCCGCCGGATCAACATTGTCTTTATAGTACTTCAACTCCTCGGTGGCACAAACCGACTCTGCATAAGCCGCATCTCCTTCCTCGCATTCCAAAGCGATTTTGCGGCTTCTGTGAACCGTTATTGTCCCCTTGTGACCCAGCATCTTGAGCTGCAAATACACATAACAGGGCCGAGCCATAAACTTGGCGTATGCCGGTCGCCCAAACAGGGCATGATATGGACTTTGGATTTTCACCACTTCAAACGTCAATGTCTCCGACCTGGAATCATGATCATCCCCAAAGGCAACTTCGAGAGCTATCTTACCAACGGGATATGCTGATCTGTCAGGCACTACACCGTGGAATACTGTATTAGACGGTTTGAGATTCTTATCTGTTAGTCCCATACGACGGAAGGTCTCATAGTACAGGATGTTAATGTTGCTCCCTCCATCCATGAGCACCTTGGTGAACTTATAACCTCCCACCTGAGGTGCCACCACTAGAGCCAACTGACCCGGATTATCGACCTGGGGTGGGTGATCCTCTCTGCTCCATATGATTGGTTGTTCAGACCAACGTAGATAACGGGGTATGGCCGGTTCAACAGAGTTGACTGCCCGCCTCTGAACCTTCCGGTCTCGCTTGTCCAAGCTAGTGGTAAAGACATGGTACTGCCCACTACTCAACTGCTTTGGGTTGCTCTGGTAACCTGACTGTTGCTGTTGTTGGTTGTAACCACCCTGGTTGTTCTGACTATTCTGACCATTATGTCCACCCGGATTACCATTAAATCCTGAACCGGAACTTCCTCCACCGTAACCCGGCCCGGACCCTGAGCCACCGCTAGATTCATGATCATACCGGAAATTATTAGAATTCTTGAACTCCTGCATAATAAAGCAATCCTTCCAAAGATGGTTTGCTGGCTCCTCCTTCGTCCCATGTCTTGGACAGGGCTGGCTTAGCAGATAGTTTAGGCGGTTTGGGTTAGGGTTGGGTGCTCCATTACGATTTTTCGGCCTACCCTTGCGTCGCTGGCCATTGTCCTGTGCGTTGGTATTAGCCACAAAGTCCATGTTACCATCCGCTTTACGCTTGCCTCCTCCGCCATTGCCTACCCAGTGATGCTGTTGACCTTTGGAGCTACTGTTCTTCTTCCCTTTCCCTATCTTGTCATCATCAGATTCGGGATCCTTGGTACTATCAGAATCAGCATATTTCACCAAAGCGGCCATGAGGGTCCCCATGTCAGTGCAATGACGCTTCATCCGTCCTAATTTCAATTTCAGGGGCCCAAACCGGCAGTTGCCTTCTAGGGTTAATACCGCGGTGTCAGCGTTGATACGGTCTGAGGAGTGCAACACTTGTGAAACCCGGCGCACCCAATGAGTCGTTGATTCTCCTTCCTCCTGGACGCATGCAGCTAAGTCCACTATCGACATAGGCTGCTTACAGGTATCCTTGAAATTGCTGATAAACCGGGCTCGTAATTGGGCCCATGAACTGATAGAATTAGCTGGCAAGCTTTTTAACCAAGTACGGGTCATTCCTTCAAGCATCATGGTGAAGTATTTCGCACATGCCGTGTCATCCACATCAAGCATCTCCATGGCCATCTCATAGCTCTCCACCCATGTCTCTGGAAGTTGATCCGCCATGTAATTTGGTACCTTGCGCAGGCCTTTGAAATCCTTGGGCAGGCGCACGTTGCGTAAAGCGGGGATAAGGCAAGGCACCCCCAAAGAACTAGAAGTAACACCAGGTTCGATCGAGATGGTTGGACGAACCGGCCTGAGCTGCCGAGCCTGATGATGTGCGGCTAACTCGGCCTCCCTGCGCGCTCGGGCCCGGTTCACCACTTCCTGAGCGTCATCAGCACCACCCGTCGGGTTGTTGCCACGGCCACGAGGTGCTCCACGTCGTTCATTACTCGACACTGCTGGTTCATCCATATGTATGCTATAGCTCCGGCTTGGACGGGGGGTCGAGTGGATCCGATCGCGGCTGTACGAGTACGCTTCCTGTTGGGCCAAAGCTGTCCTCAAAAGTTCCTTGACCCATCGCGTCTCTACTGCCTGAGGCGAGTTGCCTTCAATTGGAATGGCCTCCAGCCGTGCAGCAGCGGCAACAAGATTGTCCATTGGGTTGGAGTAGTGACCCGGAGGTGTTAAAGCATCCTGAGGTATAACGGTGTTTTGACGAGCCGGGTCCATCTGACGAGGCTGAACCGGTGCACCGGTCCCAGGGGCTTTTGCCCGGTTCCCCTCCAGCGGATTGCCGGCTCTTGGTCCTGGAGTGTTGAAAAGGTCTCTGGCCTCGAAAACCGGAGGTAAGCGGGATCGGTGCTTCCTCCTCATGACTTCATGCGACGCGCTCTGGTCCAACATAAGCCTGTAGGCCTGTGTGTCTAAAGTGGCCCGCTCTACGGCCATCCTGGTGTCCTCAGCCGCCAGATCCGCCTTGGCCTGGGTGATCTGTTCCTTTACCTTTGCAATCTCCGTGTTGTGAACGTCCTGATCTGGCGTATTAACTTCCGTCATAAGCACAGCCAACGCATCAAATAGTTCTGATAGAACCTGAGCCGACGGGCGCACAGGGCCTCCTGCCCCGGCAGCCGTCGCCGCTGCTGAACCGGAGATCGTTGCCGCAGCTGTCGAAGAATGAAGCGCTGCTTGTGTTCCAGTCGTGAATATTCCAACCCGGTTGGGCAGATCAGAGGGGTCTGGAATACTGTCGCCATCGGAACAGCTCCCAATCCAGCCATCTTGTAGCTGATAAAGAGATTTGGTTTCTCCGGTCGAAGATTCGTCACCGGAACAAACGACAGTTGCCCCGCGAAACTCCGATCCGTCCTCATAACTTCCTCCATGGATGACTCCCACGAAGGCACGCTTCATGGCCGGTTTAACCCGGGCGGATTGCGCACGCTGAGCCGTCTCGACGAGGTCGGTGCAGATGTCCGGCTCAGGGCCCGGTTCACCGATCTTGCCAATGAAAACGTGAATGCTACCAAAGGGGACCCGGTACCCGTACTCAATTGAGCCGGCCTCGGGGCCCCAGCCTGCGTCGTCGATGTAGAGCTTGCCGCGACGACTCTTAGTCATCCGGCCTACAGCGTAGCCCTCGAGTCCTTCAAAGCGGCCCTCCAAGAACCGGAAACCATCGTGCGATAGCCCCACGGTGGGCGCCAACTGTCGTGGTTTTGTCACGGCAGATGTCCTAGAGAAAGGACTTAGTCGTGGAGCCATCACGGTGGGTTAGCTTGAAGGGGTTAAAGCGGACACAAGGACGCAAGAGAGTTTATACTAGTTCGGCCCCTTCGATGAAGGTAAAAGCCTACGTCTAGTTGTGATGGAATTGATGGGGTTTCGATGACTAGGGAGCAAACAAGCTTCGCCTATGTCTCGAGTTGTTGTCTGTTGTCCTTGAACCGCCGCCGGGTCGTCCCCTTATATACACGGGTGACTCCCGTCGGCTTACGGAGTCCCAATACCGGCTCATAGATGTGTCCGGTTTGGTCTCTATTTATTCCTAACTTACAATACAAGTTAACTACTAATGCTGGTTTACGGCTAAAGGCCTTGAACCGACCATGGGCCTTTTGCCTTCCTCTGTCTTCTTGGGCTTTAACATACTTAACTACTGACGAAGTTAACCCGGCCCAGATAGGCCGGTTTACGCCCAGTAGTAATATCCCCAACAGTCTCCGAATGGCCAAAGAGATGAACTTGAGCCGGGTAAGATGCTTGGGAGACTCAGACCTTGTGGCTCAACAGGTGTCAGGCAAGTGGGACTCTAAAGATCCCCTTATGGCGGCTTACCGTCGTGAAGTCAATGCTGTGGCTGGACATTTCAAGGGTTATGTGGTGGAACACATTGATCGAAGGAAGAATGAGGCGGCTGATGCCTTAAGCCGGCTGGGATCTCAGCGTAAGCCGGTGCCGCCTAACACCTTTCTTGATGTTTTGCATAATCCTTCTGTTAAGTTACCTACAGAGGAAGATCTGGCAATACCAGACCCGGAGGCACAGCTGGTGGCGGCTCTCCACGTTATCCCGGATTGGATAGTGCCTTATTTGGCTTACATGACCTGGGGAGAGTTGCTTGAAGATGAGACCTTGGCAATACAAATCGCCCGGCGGTCCAAGTCCATGACAATTGTCAATGGCGAGTTACATCACTGCAGCATCACTGGAGCGTTTCAACGTTGCGTGTCACCTACAGAGGGTCAGGAGATCCTTCGTGAGATTCATGAAGGCGATTGTGGTCATCATGCCGGCTCAAAATCTCTTGTGGCCAAAGCTTTCCGTCATGGGTTTTATTGGCTGACGGCTCATGCTGATGCAGAAGACCTGGTCAGTAAATGTGACGGATGTCAGAAATTCTCACGACGAGCCCATGTGCCGGCTCAAGAATTGAGGATGATTCCAATTACTTGGCCATTTGCAGTCTGGGGGCTTGATATGGTTGGGCCTTTCAAAAGGTCTAAGGATAAAAAGATGCACCTCTTGGTGGTGGTTGACAAGTTCACAAAGTGGGTGGAGGCGGAGCCAGTCAGTAAGTGTGATGCAGCCACGGCGGTCCAGTTTATGAAAAAGGTGATTTTTTGCTTTGGTTTTCCACACAGCATCATAACTAATAATGGCACTAACCTCTCCAAAGGAGCTATGGAAGAGTTCTGTCAACAAGAGCATATTCGGCTTGACGTTTCAGCTGTGGCTCACCCTCAATCCAATGGTCAAGCAGAACGAGCTAATCAAGAAATCTTGAGGGGTATCAAGCCCTGGCTCTTGGTCCCCTTGTAGCGGACGCCGGGTTGTTGGGTGGAGGAGTTACCTTCTGTACTTTGGAGCATCAATACTACACCTAACAGATCTACGGGTTACACGCCTTTCTTTATGGTGTATGGAGCAGAGACGGTCCTGCCAAGTGACATCGTCATGACTCACCCCGTGTGGCGGCTTATGTTGAGGAAGACAACGAAAAAGCTCGGCAAGACGCACTTGACCTGTTGGATGAAGAGCGAGACTTGGCAATAGCCCGCTCGGCGATTTACCAGCAAGACCTGCGCTGCTACCACAGCCGCCGGGTTAGGTCCAGAACCTTTCAGGAAGGCGACTTAGTGCTCCGACTCATCCAGGATCAATCTGACATGCACAAACTATCCCCTCCTTGGGAAGGACCCTTTGTGGTCAGCAAGAATCTGAACAACGGATCATACTACCTTATCGACGTTCAGGAGCACAAAGACTCACGTAAGTCGGAGGAGGAGACCCGTCGGCCGTGGAATATCGCTCATCTTCGGCCTTATTATACTTGAGCCATCGGCTCTAATGTGTATATATTTATACTATGTATATTACATAAAGCAATAAAGCAGGACCTCTGTCCTTTTTTCCACTCTCAAAAAAGGTTTATGTGTTTTCTTTGTCAGGTGGTGGAGATAACCAAGGAGAAGCGGATCATATCTGAATCCGGCTTTCCTTTGGTCCGGCTTATGATCATATCTGAATCTAGCCGTGATCACTTGGGGGCTTCCTGTTCAAACATAGGTCGTATTCGAACCAAAGAGAACATAGTTGTCGATACCCACTTAATCGACATACTGCCAAACCCACTTGGGGGCTTCTTGATCATATTTGAATCATAGCTTAACCCCTTTGGGTCTGACGTGGATCGTATTCGAATCAGCGTCATTAAACAACTCTTATTGTCACTTGGGGGCTTCCTGTTCAAACATAGGTCGTATTCGAACCAAAGAGAACATAGCTGTCGATACCCACTTGATCGGCATCGCCACAGCCACTGGGGGCTAATAGATCGTATCTGAATCTTAGCTCAACCCCTTTGGAACGGTTCACTGATCGTATTCGAATCAGAAACCCTTGAATTTTGTTCATCATATTTTACAAGTATCAACATTGGATATCTTGCGACCCTCTTGAAAATACAATGGAGTACATTGCAATCCTCCAGGATTAATATTGGTTACATCAGGTTGTTAAGTACCAGGTGAACTTTTATGTGCCAATTTTCAGGAGTTAAACTTACCCTCAGGGGTTGGCTTATATAAGCCGGAAAAGCAGTTGTAAGCATCACAGGGCAATGCAAGACATTTCTGCAAAGGACATAAAAGATTCATATAGACTACAAAGTGCATAGTGACGGCGGCTTATGCAAGTATTAAGGGCCATAAGCATGCGCAAAGGCATAGCAAAACTCAAAGTATTTTCTACTTTGTTAGAAGACTCCCCGAGTCTGAATGATGCGGCATTGTTTTTCTACAACGACATAAGCAGATGGCGCCTGGCAATCTACTCTTGGGGTTGACTTGAAGCCTCCGGGTTATCCTTCCCCGCCTCTCCGCTGGCTGCTTTGTCCTAGAAGGATGATGAGGCCCAGTCAATGCCACTCAAGGCCTCAAACTCAGCTTCATCATCTATTAAACCGGTTGGGTCGACTTCAGGGGCAAAGGTGTGCTTACGGATTGGAGGGATCAAGCTGACATCGTCATAATGCGGCGTGGGGATTCTCCGATTCTCCTTGTCATAACCCAGCTGATACTTGGTGAGGTCAGTGTCGTTTCCAATTTGAGTGGCCACAGGGCGTATATCCCTCACGCAGGTGGTGAAATCCTTTTCATCAAATGGAGTGCCATCCTCCTTTAAACTTGGATGCCCAAGAGCGATGTCGGCCGGGTCTAGCTCTGGTAACCAGGCTTTGGCCCGACTCAAAGCGGCTATGGCTCCGGCTCTTGCTTGGGCCCGTCTCAACTCTTGAATCCGCTGAGGAAGTACAGCAAGCTATTGTAACACATCTTGCAAGAGGTGGGGCACATCATTTGATAAGGCTACAACGGCCAAGGCACGTTGTGACCCGATGTACAGTTGCTCTACTAGAGTATACACCGCCTTCAATTTGATCAGCATATTCTTCTTGAGGTTTGTGCTCCTGGGGCCTGTATTGGTAAGTATAAGGTAAACCTCAGGTAACAATTGAAGGAATATTTACAATATTTAATGCTTGCTTAAGATAACTTACCATAGATCGCTGAGACCATCCGAGATATCTGGCGTTGTAAGCCGGTCAGTTCGGCTGCTGCGTTTGCTAGCGACGCCTCTGCTGTCTTGGCCCGGGTCACCAGTCCGGCCTTTTCGTTACTCCAAATTTTCTTCTCCGACTCAAAATTTTTCTTCAGCTTCTCTTGTTCAGAGACGCTGAATTCAAATTTGGAGTTGGCCTTTTGAATTTCAATCTCCTAGGCTGCCAGGCGGTTCTTCAGGTCAGCAATCTCCCATTCAAATTGACTTATGGTGGCCTGCATTGCACCGAATAGTAGTCAAGATTACGGTAAATAATATTAAGTCCCAAGCACTTTGCAAGCAAAGATACTTGACACTTGGGGGCTAATGTATACCGAAGCTTTCTAAATTATTAAGCCGGTCCTGGATATTAAGTCCCAAATACTTTGCAAGCAAAGATACTTGGCACTTGGGGGCTAATGTGTATCGCAAGTTAAAGGTATTGTGTTACATCCGATTTAAATATTTTTTCTTTAAGCCGGGCAAGCAGCTCTAACAATTTTTCTAAGTCTACAACATATTTATTCATAAGCAATAGACTTGGGGGCTGGTACAGTAAGTATGATTGAAAGTAAGGAAGCATAAGTCATACCTCAGATTTTTTCTGTATTTGCTTCACCATGTCAATTTCCAGGTCACGGCTGCTTTGCACCTGGTTGATATAGCCCGAGACGATCTCTCCAATACTCAAATGAGTATAGTCGGTGATATCCATCTTGGCCTTATGGCGTTCTAGCAACTCCTCTTTAGACGAGCATTTGGCAAGGACGGTGGGCCTGGCCGGCTCAATGAATTAAGCCTTGAGAAATTCCACTTCTGGGTCAGCCGTTTTGACTGCGCTAGGTGCCTCCGGGTTAACAGAACCATCAAGAATATCTTCAGCTGGCGGGTCAGAAGTTGGTGCTGCAATGTCTTGAGCCGGCTCAGGCGGCGGTTGATGTGTGGAAGAGTCGGGAGCAGCCATACCCTGTTTCGGTTCAGTCACCATAGGGGTTTGGGCCGGTTTATCCTTCTTGGTTTTCTTCCTGGGCTTAACCTGTATACTGTGGGCAAAGCAGAGAAATGAGTAAAGAAACGTGAAGAAAGAAAAACATAAGGTGACTAAATTGATATTACCTAGGGGCAGTCTTAAAAGCTGGCATGTTTGATTGCATGGACTCGCCGGATGAAGGAGAGGTATCCTGGTAATTGGAGTCAGATGAATTGAGAGGTTGACGGATTAGACCCGCCAAAGGTAAAAAAGGGTATAAGTTGGAGATAACCTCAGTCCGACGCTTCTGGGTTGTGTCAGGCAAGCCGGAGGATAGCTCTTCATCCTTGCTGGTCTGGGTCTGCCTCCGGTTTTCAAATTTCTGTTGCTTCAAAAGAAAGTCAGGATCTTGGTAAGCCAAAGGGTGTGAAAATCTTACTTTCCGGGTTACTCTTTGAATTTTCTGACGCGGCCGAAGCTCGGAGTCGGAGGAGATTATAGTTACCTCTTCCTCGATGGGTTGGCTGTTGCTCGTGTCTTCCTGAAAGAAGGTTAATATCAGTAAGGTAGTGATAAAGGAGAAAGGGAAATTAAAAAGTTACCTCTTCCTCATTATCATCAGAATCATCAAGCTGAAACAACTCAGAAGCGCTTGGTTTCCTTTTCCTTGAAGTGGTGGGCTTGGCAGTTTTCCTTTCGGCTCTCTTGGCCGCCCTGGCTTGCTTGGCCACCTCATGATCATATTGGATTTTCCATAAGTTATCATTTGCCTGTAAAAGGTTATAAAGGGTTATGCGTAAGAATACAGTATAACATGATAAAAAATAACCCGACAGCTGGAAACTTACTGCAAGGGCGGGGTTCTTCTTGCAAAAAGGTAGTAAGATGAAAGCATTACTATTCACTGTGCCCTCTTTCAACAAAGACTGAGTTGTAGCTTCCACTACGTCATCTGGTAAGTCGTCAGGACTATGACGCCGAGGGTCATCTTTCTCGCCTGAATAATTACACATTAAGTCGGGGCGGCGGCTTAACGGAATTATTCTCCAAGCAACCCAAACTCGGACCAGGTCAATGCCATCTAAGCCATTCCCTAAAAGAGCTTTAATCTTCTTGATCTTGGGGGTGAGTGGCAGACGTTCAATAGTAGTCAACTTATCCGGCAGCGGGTGAGTAGATTCAAGGCGCAATGCACGGAAGCCGGGCAGCGGGTTTTCACCAGCCGGAGAAGTATCTTGGCAGTAGAACCATGTCTGGTTCCAGTCCTTTGGATGACTCGGCAATTCAGCATAAGGGAACAGGCAGTCTCTCTGCCTTTGAATCGATATGCCACCAAGCTCCAGACTGGGCCCGTTGGCCCGCTCATTCTGCCGGTTCAAATAGAACAATTCCCTGAACGAAAGTAGGTTGGGTTCTTCTCCAAGGTAGACCTCACAGAAAACATGGAAGTTGCAGATATTTGACACGGAATTGGGCTCGATGTCTTGAGGTCTTAAGTCAAAGAAGTGCAAAACGTCTCTAAAGAATTTTGAACCGGGAGGAGCAAATCCCCGGCTCATGTGATCGGTAAAAATGATCACCTCCCCTTCCTTGGGTTGAGGTTTCTCCTCAGACGGGTCAGGAGCATGATAAGACATGACATCTTTCTTGGGCAGATGGCCAGACTTTACAAACTCGGACAGTTTGCTCTCTATAACAATGGATGGGACCCAGTTGTAGGTAACCGGAGGTTTAACAGCTTTGGGTGCCATTGGGTAAATTGAAGCCTACAACAAGATAAAGGAAATTTTCCGGTTTATTATAACCCAGAGAATAAGCTTTATTGGGTTATTTAAGATGGCGGCTTAAGAAGGGGCCTAATGACATACAGGTAACTATGTGATAATGTTTAACAGCTGCAGGTATTAAAGATGATTAAGGTTTTCTTAAGTTGCCAGAAGCAAGCGGTGCTGACAGCCGGTATTATCTTAAACCGGTTACACGGATTACTATGGCTGAAACAGAGTCAACAGACACAGTTTTTGGCTAAGTGTGGAGCATACAGGTTTCACAAATTGCAATTATTATTTTGGATCAAACGATGCTCTGGAAAGGAAAAATTTCTCGACCTAAAACAGTACAGGGAAGTTCATATACTCAAGGAGGGCTTCCAAAACAAGGAAATGAGATCTGTTTTCATACAGAATAAGCACACGACATCCTCCGCAGCAGTTCTATGTGGTTTTTATGATCTGAACAAGGTATTAGAGGTAAGAACTAATGGAGGTTGCGTCGGGCGATGATGAACGTCGACGAACTCAAGACAGTACTAATGCAGATCTGAGAAAGGGGGGAAAGAGAACTCACCGATGTGGAAGAACTGTGGAGGGTTGCTGTTGTTCTCTGGTCAAAAAACAGGGTGATGCAGCGGCCGGAGTCGGTGAAAACGAGGTTTCCGACGGTTGCAGCGGCGGAGCTCGAGCGGCAGGAGAAGGAGTGCGAGGAAGAAGACGACCGGAGGAAATGAAAAATACCTAGGTCTCGCCTATTTATAAGGAGGACCGACTGAGACGGTGCGAGAAACGAGGAGACCAAGACATCATTATCCAGCGGCCCCGACCCCTCGATTTTTGGGAGGGTCAGTAAAGGCAAAGATCCGTTGAAGATATGATAAATTAAAATATAAGTTTTATTGAAGATGACGTCACGATGATTTAACCCGGAGCCAGAGGATGACGTCACGGCGGGTTACAATTTTCACGCAAGACAGAAGACTAAAGGCCAATTCATAAGGTTTTCAAAGATTGACATGAACCAGTTCAAATCAATCTAGGGCCTAATGTTGGGGATATGACTATTTGTGTAAGCCATCCAGGAGGGGCCGGGTTATGCAAATAGAGGTTCATCAGAAGCCCAAGACCAAGGCATGAAGATGGCGGTTCACTAAAAGGCTTAAAGGCCCACAGGCGACTCTGAGGCCCGTTAAGATAAACCGCCATGATGGTATAACTTGTACTGTAAGGTAGAAGTAACTAGTCGCCGAGCCGGACAATAGTGATGAGCCGGCCGGGACTCTGTAGGCCGCAGGGCGTCAACCCGTGTATATAAGGGGACGACCCGCCAGCGGCTTAGGGCGAGAAACAACTGATCGAGAGCCAGGCATAGCGTATCTCGCTCCCTGGTCATCGAAACCTCAAGCAATTCCAACCCAACTAGACGTAGGCCTTCCTTCACCGTAAGGGGCTGAACTAGTATAAACCTCGCGTGTCCTTGTCCCGATTAACCCCTTTAAGCTTCCTAGTTGCGATGCCTCCACGACTAAGTCATTGCAAAAGGACATCTGTCGTGACAATTCCACGACAAAGAGGGTATAAGCTATGGTTCGGATACGACCAGAGCCCCCAAGTGACTTCCTTGGTGGCCTTATGCCTATCAAGAGGTGTGACTATGGTTCGAACATAGCCCCCAAGTGATATTGTGAGCTGTGCTCAAGGGATACCCATGTTTGAGTTGTGCTGTGCAGCAGACTCTCTTTGGCCCCTTATAATAATATTGGCTTGATAGTTGCATTACTGAGATAACCAGAGATGTGCTCTTGTGATAATATTGGCTTGATAGCCGAATCAAGAGGGTAGTAACGTTATGTTCTCTTTGGTGAATACACCTATGTTTGAACAGGAAGCCCCCGAATGATCAATAATATGACAACCCAATAAGGCAGGATACCCATGTTTGAACCGCGCATCATGGCAGCAAGTTCTCTTTGGCAACCTTTTTTCTGAGAACTCGAACTTGCGAGAGATGAATTCTTTTTGAACCGGAAATTGTTAAACCGGATACTGAGAGCTTCAAAGCTTTGTGGGAGATTGCTTTCCCTTGAGCCGGATTTTAAACCGGACTCCTTCTTTTTAAGCCAGAAATTTTCTGATGGCCTTTTAAGTTTGCACCAATATGGCGGTTTAGGGTCCTGCATTAGATAACTTTGCAAGCCGGAGTAATTGCTCTTTTTAAATAAAGCAATACATAATATAAAAATATACTAGGTGGATTTCACCTGATATGTTAGACCAAAAATTATCCACCGCGGAGTTGATGATCACCCTGGTAAAGCTGAAATCAATCACGGTTGAGTCGGTCGTGAGAACAGATAAATGAATCGGCCGCGGCGTTGTAAACCGGTGCGGACGAGCAAGTTGTCCTCCGCGTTGTAACCGGTGCAGACGCGTGAACCACCGTCCGTTCATCGGGTAATGTGACACGGAGGAAAACGTCGTCGTAGAAACGTTGCCAACGCGTGCTCTATACCCGCAGTAGAACAATAATTTTACCTGTATATACAAACACCAATAGGGCAGTGTAATGATGCCCGGAGGAATTAAAATATACTGATAAAATATATAGGAGGGATAACACCTGATTTTTTTAGATGAACGCAGATGCTGATGCCATATAATACTGAATAGTATATGCACAATGAACTCCGCTGATGTGATGTAGCATAACATCCATGTGACCCTTCGTTGCCACACTTTTTTTTCGAGCTTGATCTTTATGAGCAGACCGAATATAGCTTTAACCATTGGGAAATAGTCAATCAGCCTAGCCCTTCGCGTGAGGTGAATTTGTAGGCAATAATTAACCCGGGGACTTATGCCTTCGCAGGTTTACCTCTCCTTGTAGCAAACAGATACTCCTATTTAAAAAGTGCAAACTGACTTGCCCGACTTGGTCTTTACACCAGGGAGTAGTACTCCATCTATTCTGATTGAACTAATTTGCCTTCACATAGAAAAAATGCAGACACAAAAACACCTTGGTTTTGCCTGCTACCGCCGCTGGGAATTTACTCTGGGCTTGTGCGTATACACAGCCATACATAGTTGAATGAGCGGGGGCTGCTCAATCAGCAGAGGGCGCAACAGCTTGTAGGCGGCAGAGTTCGTGCTCGGAGATAGAATGGTGAACCGGCGCCGCGGAGGCGAAGTGGCTTGAAACGAAGGAAGTGATCGTGGTGACCCAGCGGAGACGGCGGCCTAGCGGAAGCCAATGGAAGTGGCGGTTCGAGGCCAGCAGCAGTGACTCGGGGCCGGCTACGGGGCGGACCAGCGGGGGTATCTCAACGCAGCCACCGCAGCAGAGGAGCTCAGCGGTCTCAAGGTGGCGGAGGGGCTTGGCGTGCTGAAGGAGTTGGGCGGCCCGCGGAGCCGGCGTGCCAGTCAGCAAGCGGCAGAGCAGCCGTTGCAGGTGCGCGGAGGAGTCTTGCTGCAAGGGGAGCAGCAGTATGGCCGGGCCAACAGCGGAAGAGGCCGGTTCAGCAGCAGCAGAGGCCGGTTCACGGCGGAGGTGAACAGCGTCCACAGCAGCTCGAGGGCGAGGTTACCGCCAGCGGGTGATTCAATGGCGACCGCGGGGCGTCCTGATGATGACCTGTAAAAGAGGCCCGAGGCCACGGTGTTTGGGGCGGCGATTGTTTTGAAGGCGGCCTGCAACAGAAGCAACCCACAGCGGTTTACGGTGGCCAGGCGAGGCGCGGTCCGCTCACAGGGGCAGTGCGGTAGGGGCGCGCAGAGGGGGGGCCTTCACAGCGGAGACGGCGGCAAGGCCGGTGACTCGGCGCGGACGCAGCCGAGGAGGCCCCTGGCGAAGGTTTCTCAGGAGCAGGACGCGGCCGTATCAGCGTGAGGTAGCGACGAGGCAAGGCCTCAAGGTCGCGGTGACTTACGGCGACGGAGGAGGCGAATCCAAGGTGCGGCGGCGCGGGTTGCAGCCTATGCGGACAGAGCGGGGCCGCAGCCGACTTGGGAGCCCGTGAGGCGAGGCGGGGCATCGGGCCGTCTTGGGACAGCGCAGGCGCGAACGTAGTCCGGCGGCCACTTGGCACAGGAACGGATGGCGCGAAGCGGTGGCTTAATGCAAGCAGGCCCGCAGCTGTACGGCGGGTGAACCGGCGTCGGAATCCAGCAGCCAGCGCTGATTAGTACTTTAGTAGGTCCACGGCAGAGGTAAACCGCGTCAAGCACGACGGGTTGGTGAGCCACGTCCGGTTTAACAGCTTGAGGATTTCACGACCCGCTCAAAGAAACAGAGGGATTCGCGGGTGATGCGAAGCACGCGTGACCCGGTGAGCCCGAGGCGGAGACGGTCACCACGGGCGGAAGACTGCTTAAGCCTGGTCACAATGGGCAAGAACATAAGCCTGGTCATAATGGGAAGAAACTTAGGAGTAACATCACACACTCTAATACAACTTTGCTTATGTGGCACATATTTAATGAAGAGAGAGGTGCTTGTGATAACTAGCTAAGTTATCGGAACATCACACACTTTAAGAAATAATGAGTCTATAACTTAATAAATACATCGTTGCATGACACTACATAGATAACATGACCTAGTAACTTACACACTTCCCTAAACTATGTTACTACCTCCATAGTGGGTAGGAACATCTATGTAGTGTCATGCAACGATGTATTTATTAGGTTATAGACTCATTGTTTCTTGGAGTGTGTGATATTCCGGTAACTTAGCTAGTTACCACAAGCACTTCTCTCTTTATTAAATATGTGCCACATAAGCAAAATTGTATTCAAGTGTGTGATGTTACTCCTAAGTTTCTCCCCATTATTTATGACCAGCCTAAGGCGAGCTGAAGCGGCCGAGCACCGACGAGGGCGGCTCAGTGCGAAAACCAGGGTCGCGGGCTACATCGTTGGCTGGTGGCTGGTTTTTCGGAGTTGGCGACTTGGAAAGGCCGGCGACTTGCTGACAAGGCCGCAGCAGCAGACGATACCGTGACGGTTCAATAAGTGATGACCCAGACGCAGAATCGAAGGCGGAGGAAGTTTGTAACTGGGTTTTCCATCCTGGTCCGCGTATCTTGATGTATAACATCCTTGTACTATTTGTTGGTTTGATGGATATAGCAGCAGCATGATCTTGACGTGGCTTCGGGACTTGATCCATCGTAATAAACAACTAATGTTTTGGCTGTAGTGAAAATACTCTGTTGATCTCCGCGATTTGTACCCCGTATCGACTGATTTCGGCGAGACTCCGACCTGCAGCGACAATGCAAACTAACCCGGCCTTGACGGATCATCTCATTGTGTGCGCTGGCATATAAACGCAACCCTAATTTTCTCTTGATGTCACTTTGATTGCTCATCGATCATGTTATCTTCTGCGCCGGCTCTTTTCCATCTGGTACCTCGCGAAATTCTTAATCCCTAAAGAAATATCTCCAAGAACTCAATACCACCATGCGCAGGTCCCACGGTGGGCGCCAACTGTCATGGATTTGTCACGGCAGATGTCCTAGTGTGAGGACTAAGTCGTGAGGCCAACGCGTCTATGTGGTAGCTTGAGAGGGGTTGAGCGGAACCGAGAGATGCAACACAAGACAAGGGTTTAGACATCTTCGGGCCCCGGGAAACATCATCCGGTAACAACCCTACATATTGTTTGAGGTTATGTCTCATTATGATCATGACGAAGTCGCCGTAAACCGGCTCTCCCAGTTAACCCTAACCCTTTAAGATTGTTTCTTCTTCTTACTTGTCCCTCTTTGGGGAGCCCTGCCCCTCCTTATATATGTTGAAGGGGCGGGTCACATGTAGAGTCCAAATCGGACTTAAGACTTAACTATTATGACTTCTCTTCTTGGGCTTCTTAACATCTTGGGCTTCATAACGTCTCGGGCTTCATAACTCCTCGCAACCCAGTTACCACTGCCTGCCGGGAGTTAACTGGTGCCGGTTTAAGATGGTCTGCCGGTTTAAGAATGTCCACTGAGTTATCATCTGACTTAATTCCTGTCTTAACTGTCAACCGGTTTAACAACCAGCTGGTTTACCGTCTGGATTAACTGCCTGTTTTACCTATCTGTCTTAATTGTCAGCCGGTTTAACAACCTACCGGTTTACCGTCTGACTTAACACCAACCGGTTTACCACCTGCTTTAACACCTGACGGTTTACCACCTGCTTTAACACCTACCGGTTTACTAAGCCCCAGCCGGGTTATACCGCGGGGTATATCCCCGACACCAGGTGTCTTCTAGTTATTCGTTGTTGTTACCTTGTCATTCGCTTGGTTGTGCATCATGCCATGTTTATGTGATGGTTGTTTACTATGTTGCTTGCTTATTTCCGGGTTGCTTCTCTCGTTAGCTTCGGTTTCGTTCCAGAGTTGTGAGGTTCCGTTCGACTACGTCTGTTTGTCTTCTTCATGGACTCGTTCTTCTTCCTTGCGGGATCTCAGGCAAGATGACCATACCCACAAAATCACTTCTATCTTTGCTTGCTAGTTGTTCGCTCTATTGCTATGCCGCGCTACTTACCACTTGCTATATCATGCCTCCCATATTGCCATGTCGAGCCTCTAACTCACCTTTCCTAGCAAACCGTTGTTTCGCTATGTTACCGCTTTGCTCAGCCCCTCTTATAGCGTTGCTAGTTGCAGGTGAAGATGAAATTTGTTCCATGTTGGAACATGGATATTGTTGGGATATCATTATTATCTCTTATTTACTTTAATGCATCTATATACTTGATAAAGGGTGGAAGGCTCGGCCTTATGCCTGGTGTTTTGTTCCACTCTTACCGCCCTAGTTTCCGTCATACCGGTGTTATGCTCCTTTATTTTGCGTTCCTTATGCGGTTGGGTGTTATGGGAACCCCTTGACAGTTCACTTTGAATAAAACTCCTCCAGCAAGGCCCAACCTTGGTTTTACCATTTGCCACCTAAGCCTTTTTCCCTTGGGTTCCGCGGACTCAAGGGTCATCTTTATTTTGAACCCCCGGGCCAATGCTCCTCTGAGTGTTGGTCCAAACTAGTGCCCCTTGCAGCGCCACCTCGGGGAAACTTGAGGGTTGGTTTTAGTTGTACGGACTGCTCATCCGGTGTGCCTTGAGAACGAGATATGTGCAGCTCCTATCGGGATTTGTCGGCACATTCGGGCGGCTTTGCTGGTCTTGTTTTACCATTGTCGAAATGTCTTGTAACCGGGATTCTGAGTCTTATCGGGTCTTCTTGGGAGAAGGAATAGCCTTTGTTGACCGTGAGAGCTTGTGATGGGCTAAGTTGGGACACCCCTGCATGGTTTTGAACTTTCGAAAGCCGTGCCCGCGGTTATGGGCAGATGGGAATTTGTTAATATCCGGTTGTAGAGAACTTGACACTTAACTTAATTAAAATGAATCAACCGCGTGTGTAGTCGTGATGGTCTCTTTTCGACGGAGTCCTGGAAGTGAACATGGTCTTGTGTTATGCTTGAATGTAAGTAGTTTCAGGATCACTTCTTGATCACTTATAGCTTCTGGACCATGCTTTGCTTCTCTTCTTGCTCTCTTTTGCGTAAGTTAGCCATCATATATGCTTAGTGCTTTGCTGCAGCTCCACCTCACTACCCTTTCCTACTCTTAAGCTTAAATAGTCTTGATCTCGCGGGTGTGAGATTGCTGAGTCCCCGTGACTCACAGATACTTCCAAATAGATGCAGGTGTCGATGAGGCCAGTGCAGGGGATGCTACCGAACTCAAGTGGGAGTTCGACGAGGATTCGGGCCATTACTATGTTTCTTTTCCGGATGATCAGTAGAGGAGCCTAGTTGGGACGATCGGGGATCTAGCATTTGGGGTGGTCTTTCTTTATTTTGGTTATGTAGTCAGACCTTGATTATATTCTGGATGATGTATGTTTAACTTGTATTTGTGTGAAGTGGCGATTGTAATCTAACTCTTTATCCCTTTCTTATTCAGTACATGGGATGTGTGAAGATTACCCCTCTTGCACCTGTCTTGAGGTTGTTATCTCATTCAAGTCATTTAATTCAACCGACGCAATCTCTCTTTTAAATAGTTCAATGGTGTTTCCTTTTGAGTGGGCCCTAACCCACATGTCTTTTCCCAGAATCTTAACTGGCTCTTCTAATTTTTCCGGAGCAATTCAAGAGTCTTTTCAGTTTGATTCTCCGCAGGCCATCATTTCGGGTTTATTCATTCTCAGCTTTCATCTCTCGTTCCCAAATCTTACCGGTCCATCGTTCAAATATCCTCTAATCAGCTCGTGATCTCTTCGTTTCACTTGTATCTTAATTCTTCTCAAGTATCTTCTTTCATTTTTAATTCTTACAGTGGTCCATTCAAGATTCCTCTTCCTATGTTCTTATATCAATTCATTCGTTCTTTCCAAATCCTACCGGTGGTTCGTTGAAGACCTTCCTCAAGTTTGCACTATATCTATCTTAATTCTTTCAACAAGAATAAGTAGTATGCCAAATCTGTTGCTTGTCATCAATTTAAATTGGTGAAGGATAAGCATAATGCAATTCTTATTCTTGTTTCATCCAAGTAAATTAATTCCTTATTCCGAAGGTTCATCAAATTCTCGGTTTCAATTGTTCAGCTTTTCTTTTCTGGATTTCCAAGTTTTTCTCGGTTATATCATTGCGAAGCTCCATCTAAATCATTTCAAGGATTCACCTTGTGTTTGCAACTTCTCTTCTTTTTATCATCCTTCTGTTACCGGAGTTCTCCATGGAGGCTCTACATGGTAGTTCGTCAAGGATTCTTTGCATTCTTCTATTGTTCTTCAAGATTTCTCTTGAAGTTATGATCTGCCAAGCTCTACTCTCAAATAAAGATGGTGCTCAACACATGTCTTGTTTTGAGGAGTTCAAGCATTCTTCATCTTGCGTTCTGAAGTGCAATTCTTCCTACCTTATCTCTTGAGATGGTGTTATGTCATTCTTGACAATTTCTTTCGTGTTTCATGATTCGCAAGTTGTTAAGAATGAGATATTTTAAACCCATCATTTTCAATTCGTTCATGAGATCCTTTGCAACCAATCAATCTCCTCATTGGAGTTATCTTGGGTTATATTTCACCTAAAGCTTTTCCCTAAGGATTTTGCTATTTATGGTGCTCATAAATGACTAGGTTCTTCATTTATCCTCCCGGTAGAATAAGTTTCTCGTCTCCTTGTTCATTTCAATCCAATGTATTGTTTTTGTTAGTGGCATAATTTCAATCCAATGTATTGTTTTTGTTAGTGGCATAATTTCACCTCATAATTTTGAGACGTTTTCCTTAAGCCCACTACAAGCTTTTTTCGTTTCGTTGTTGGTTTTCCAACAACTTTGCTATAACCTTCTTGGAAGGGTGCTTTCCAAGCTCATTTGTGGCAGAAGTTTGGCATTTTCTTCTCCATTCTGTTATTCCATCATCTTGCCTTACGAAGATCATGTTCTTTCCTTTTGCTTATCCATTCAACCGGAGTGTCGTGTCCTTCATTCAAGTTCTCTCATCTTATCAAGTTTTGCCTCCCTTCTCAACCGGAGTGCTGTCTGAAATCTTTCTTACCCCTTGTCCCATTCTTTCGATAGTTTCGGAGGCAGTGTGTTGTTGATCTCATCAAGTATCCTCTCATCTTGTCAAGGTCATGTTCAATTCCTTCCATTTACAATCGGACTGTTGCCCAAATTATATCATTTTCATTCCTTCTCTATCTTGTTTCAACCGGAGTGTTGTCATAATTGATCATTATCATTCCTTGTACATCTCGTTTCAACCGGAGTGCTTGCATGTACTTCTTGCCCATTGCAACCCTTTTCTTATGTCTTTCAACCTATACGGTTCTAGTAATGTTCCTTGTTCCTCTTTTCTAACGGAGTGTTTTCAACTTTGTTCATCTTCGTTGTATTCTTTCTTTCAATTTGTTCAACCTTGCTAAGGTTCTTTGGTTTCACTCATTGGTCAAAGAAGCAACTTAGTTTTACCTCTTCTCTTCCTCTTCTGTTTCCCTCCGGTGCCATATTAGATCTCGGGACAAGATCCTCCTGTAGCGATGGAGTGTTGTAACGCCCCGAGTCCGATGCGCCAGGTGTCTTCCAGTTATTCGCTGTTGTTACCTTGTCATTCGCTTGGTTGTGCATCATGCCATGTTTATGTGATGGTTGTTTACTATGTTGCTTGCTTCTTTCCGGGTTGCTTCTCTCATTAGCTTCGGTTTCGTTCCGGAGTTGTGAGGATCCATTCGACTACGTCTGTTTGTCTTCTTCATGGACTCGTTCTTCTTCCTTGCGGGATCTCAGGCAAGATGACCATACCCGCGAAATCACTTCTATCTATGCTTGCTAGTTGTTCGCTCTATTGCTATGTCGCGCTACCTACCACTTGCTATATCATGCCTCCCATATTGACATGTCAAGCCTCTAACCCACCCTTCCTAGCAAACCGTTGTTTGGCTATGTCGCTTTGCTCAACCCCTCTTATAGCGTTGCTAGTTGCAGGTGAAGATGAAGTTTGTTCCATGTTGGAACATGGATATTGTTGGGATATCACTATTATCTCTTATTTACTTTAATGCATCTATATACTTGATAAAGGATGGAAGGCTCGGCCTTATGCCTGGTGTTTTGTTCCACTCTTACCGCCCTAGTTTCCGTCATACCAGTGTTATATTCCTTGATTTTGCGTTCCTTACGCGGTTGGGTGTTATGGGAACCCCTTGACAGTTCACTTTGAATAAAACTCCTCCAGCAAGGCCCAACCTTGGTTTTACCATTTGCCACCTAAGCCTTTTCCCCTTGGGTTCCGCAGACTCAAGGGTCATCTTTATTTTAAACCCCCGGGCCAATGCTCCTCTGAGTGTTGGTCCAAACTAGAGCCCCTTGTAGCGCCACCTCGGGGAAACTTGAGGGTTGGTTTTAGTTGTACGGACTGCTCATCTGGTGTGCCCTGAGAACGAGATATGTGCAGCTCCTATCGGGATTTGTCGGCACATTCGAGCGGCTTTGCTGGTCTTGCTTTACCATTGTCGAAATGTCTTGTAACCGGGATTCCGAGTCTGATCGGGTCTTCCTGGGAGAAGGAATATCCTTCGTTGACCGTGAGAGCTTGTGATGGGCTAAGTTGGGACACCCCTGCATGGTTTTGAACTTTCGAAAGTCGTGCCCGCGGTTATGGGCAGATGGGAATTTGTTAATATCCGGTTGTAGAGAACTTGACACTTAACTTAACTAAAATGAATCAATCGCGTGTGTAGCCGTGATGGTCTCTTTTCGATGGAGTCCGGTAAGTGAACATGGTCTTGTGTTATGCTTGAACGTAAGTAGTTTCAGGATCACTTCTTGATCACTTATAGCTTCTGGACCATGCTTTGCTTCTCTTCTCGCTCTGTTTTGCGTAAGTTAGCCACCATATATGCTTAGTGCTTTGCTGCAGCTCCACCTCACTACCCTTTCCTACCCTTAAGCTTAAATAGTCTTGATCTCGCGGGTGTGAGATTGCTGAGTCCCCGTGACTCACAGATATTTCCAAACAGATGCAGGTGTCGATGATGCCAGTGCAGGGGACGCTACCGAACTCAAGTGGGAGTTCGACGAGGATTCGGGCCGTTACTATGTTTCTTTTCCAGATGATCAGCATAGGAGCCCAGTTGGGACGATCGGGGATCTAGCATTTGGGGTGGTCTTTCTTTATTTTGGTTCCGTAGTCGGACATTGATTGTATTCTGGATGATGTATGTTTAACTTGTATTTGTGTGAAGTGGCGATTGTAAGCCAACTCTTTATCCCTTTCTTATTCAGTACATGGGATGTGTGAAGATTACCCCTCTTGCGACAAGCCTACCATGCGGCTATGCCTCTAAGTCGTGCCCCGACACGTGAGAGATATAGCCGCATTGTTGGTGTTACAATCACCTAGAAGGAAGAATAGAAGAGATGAATCACCTCATAGAGAAAGGAGTAGAGATGATCGTTTTATACGAAGACCTTCTCGAAGAAATAAGGATTCAGAAAGGAAAGACAAGTCAACCAAGAGCTACTCTAGAAGAGGACATCAAGCTCATGTTGGTGAATGAGTTTCCGGCTCCAACTCTGACAACAACTTTGAGGGAAGTTATCACTTCGACTCCGACTGTAGTCAAGATGAAGGTGTTGCCGGATTTGCTCTCATATCCTCCAACTCCTATGACCTATTTGATTCACAAAATGAAGGAATTGGAAGATGCTTCATAGATGAGGGCCCTAAGGTATCACACCCCGAGTATCTTGATTTCAATAGTGACGAGAATGATTTGCTTGTTGATAAAACTAGTGATGTGAGCTATAATGAATTTGCTAGTAATCATGATAGTCAAGATGAAACGAATGACAATGCTAAGCAGGAGATTAAGCATCCAACTAAGGAATTAGACACTCTTAAGTTAGCTCATGAAACAACTCAATAAGACCATAGAGAGCTTCTAAGAACTCATGAGAAGCTGCACTTCAAGAAGCTAAATTTAGAGGAAGAGCATGAGCTTCTAAAAGCAATCAATGATGATCTTCGAAAGAAGAGTTCTTCTTACATTGCCAAACGCCTTCTCTTGTCTACTTTTATGCCACAAGTTAAATCTACTCAAACTAGCAACAAGAGTAAGAAAGGTTCTACCTCTAGTAATAACAATAACAATGCTAAATCCAATGTTGTTGCTTCTAGTAGTTCTATTGATTCCACTAATGATTCTCTTAGCCAAGTTACACTTGAGCAAGAAAACAATTTATTGAAAGGAATTATAGAAAATAGTTTCTACAATAGCCTTGCCGGGAGTGTGCAATTTGAGGAAATTGTACGCAAGGAAGGCATCAGAAGAATCAAGGTATTGGTTTTGAATGAAAGTTCAATACCAATGGAGTTGAATGGGAAGAAGATCAATACCTCAAGACGAAGTTTGTTCCTCAACAAGAGAAGTTTGATCCTATTTCCTTTGACGAAACACAAGCTCAAGATGATCTTCCACCATAAGACCACAAGCTAAAAGACAAGGACAAACTTCAAGAAAAGATTGACTCATTTGAAGAACCACCTCAAGCATTGGTCAAGTGGGTTCCCAAGACTTCATCAAGTTCTACTTCCTCAAGTACAACTACTTCATAAAGTTTATACTCCCTCCATTTTTATTTACGCTACATATTAGTTTGGACTTAAGTCAAACTTTATAACGTTTGGCCAAGTTTATAGTAAAAAGTACAAACTTTCACAACAACAAATACGTATGATGCAAAAATACATTCAGTGTTGATTCTAATGGCGTTGTTTTGGTACTCTAGATGTCAATAAAATTTTGTAAAATTTAACAAAGTTTGACTTAAGACAAAGATAGTATGCGTAGTAAATAAAAACGGAGGGAGTATAACTCAGGACAGTGATGCTATTGCTAAGTAAAGGCAGATTTTATTCTTCTTCTCCGAAAACATGCCAACCGGAAGCATAAATGACAGGGACACCTTTTGTCACCTTGTACTGAGCTGGTCACCCCTTGATTCTAATGCCTTGGGTACACACGTGGGAGTGTTTCTACCTTCCACGCCATGTGTCGATGGTCCACTGGATGGTAGTAACAGCAAAATCCTACTGTTAATCCACTGACAATCCTTTCTAGACCCAATGTGCGGAGTAGCCTCACAGTCTGACAGTCAACTTGCCTTAGCGCAAACAGTGGCAATCATGCAACAGTGTTCCTACCTCCCTATGCGCCGACGAACTTGCCAATTCTCGTGAGCTCAAATGAAAATTTACCACACTTCAGTAGTAAAAGAGATTTCCATAGGTGGTCCTCGTGAACTTCTGTAGTTGCCTAGTCGCCCGGTTAACTGTCACGCCACTGCTCCCAACCGAAACCCACCCCATTTCTTCAGGTCACATGGAAACAGCCAAAGGAAATCAAAGACTTGAAGAAAAGAAAAGGAAAGACACAAACCGATGGCCAACGAATCGTGCATCACAGCCCCCAAATGGTTCGCTTCCTGTGATGCTTTAGGCCTCAGATTGCCCACGCATGGGGTAGGGCAGGACTCACAGGGTTCAAATGCCACTCGCTGGCTTTGGCAATGGGCACATCACATGCATCGGCTGAGCTAGCTACTGCCCCCACGTGTACTCACATGCCAATCCTTATTACACATGTAGAGAAACAAGAACCGGAGAGGAGAAAACTTACAGGCGTTGGTAATGCTGACTATTTTCTACTAATACAAGCAAAACATGCACCAGCTTCAACATTGTGCAGTACTCCCTCTGTACACTAATGTAAGACGTTTTTGCAAACCGTGTACTAATGATTTTCATCTCTCGGAAAAAGTTGGGAGGGAGTGTTCGTACTTCTCTCTCTTGCTGTTGGCTCATCCTTGGGAATTTCATGTGACCAGCCATGTTCTAATCCAGCTCACCGCATTAAGGCCGAAGGCATTATATATTACTACAGCGCAAAAGGCGCAGCCACTAGCCCTACATCTACATGCACACCACGTTCCTTCCGATCCATCCTTGTATTTTCACTGGCAACCCGCATCACCTTGATGCCGATGCGTCTACTGTTTCTGATCATCAAATCTTCTCCTCCTCGCCTGCACACCACCCAAGATGCTCGCCCCATTTCCTTGTAGGGTCTCATCATTTGTGCATTGGACTTTTGCTTGTCTCTTGTGGAGAATTTAGATCGAAATAAACATGGAGCGACCGCAGTAACTTGTCGGTGTTCTTTTCGCGGAAGCTGTGTATGGTAACTGCATTGTCCTTGCAAAGAGGGAACTGAGCTCTGAAGATTTTTTTAAAATTCAGTATAAAAGGCGTCTGAAGAAGCATTGATGGTTTTAGCATGGATTATATTTCTGACTAAGCTGTTTCTGGTCAGAACATCTGACTGAATCTGTCACTGACAGTTTCAGCCCGTTGCCTCAAGACACAATTTCAGTCAGAGTGACTGCCATTTCCACCACTCTGCTCATAAATTCAGACTCCTGCACGTTCGGAACGCCGAGGGGGATTACTACTCAGTCTCCTGCGAAGCAAATAAACCCTTGGCCGTCATTTTCCGCCGCATTCCGGTGAGGCCGATTTTGTCCCAACACTGCATACACACACACACACACACACACACACACACACCATGCAGCGCATAGTAAGAAACATGCCATGTTCTGAGCATCAAACCCGCTTATTCTCCAATCTCCGCCATCCCACGATGTCCGATCCATCCATCCAATCATAGTAAATCACCTTTTCCCCGGCGAATAGTTCGCTCCAGAAAGCGGGGGAAACAGAAAAAGAAGAGCAGAGGAAAAGAAACAGACAGGAGACAAGCAAAGCATGCAGATGCAGTGTGCTGTGACTCACATGCACACAGATTAGATTAGCAGCATCTCAGCTCGTTAAACAATGGGCGCGCACAATCTCAATCCGATCCCTTCTTCCATTCATGATCGATCCTTCCAACAATGGCGAAATCCATCCTAGCTAACCAACACCTATGTACCAAGAACGGTAAATGGAAAAGAAAAGGAAAAAAGAAGAGACCATGACAGTTGACACCGCAGGGACAAAAAAGAGAGAGGGGGGAAGAGCTCCATCGATCAGACGGTGAGCTGCTGCTGGTGTCGGTGGCAGCCGGACTTGGTAGCGGCGGCGGCGGCGGCGGTGTCGACCTCCTGGTCGGGCAAGCAGTGCTGCAGCAAGCTGGTGGGCGAGACGGCGTCGATGGACGGCGGCGGGTGCTCGAGGTAGGCCATCTCGGTCTGCAGCACGGCGCAGTAGGAGGCGAAGACGGCGGGCGTGACGTTGAGGTCGAAGGCGATGCCGAAGAGGAAGTCCACCTCCAGGTAGTTCATCTCCATGAGGCTGACCCCCCCCACCCTCGCGAAGTAGGCGTTGTTGTAGCATCTGCATTCACATTCACAACAAACATTCGTCAAGTTTTCTCTTCGAGGACACGCGAAAGCTTTGCGCGCGATCGACGCATCAACAGCAACAGCAGCAAGCTTGTTTTGACAGCAATGGTGAATTGCGGTGGCGGCGAAGACATCGAATTGGACGTCTGTGAGCTGTCCTCGTGACCAGCTAGAAACGGCAATGGCTAGCTTGGCTCCGGTTGGTGGCGTGCCAGTTGGGAATCCAAATAATGGTGGGAAAAAAATGCGAGCCGGCCGGGCCCGCATGGCTGGTACACACACAGCGGCGGTCCGTGAGGTCGGTCGTGTGCTCGGCACGACACGACAAAGGGATCGCAAAGTCAGATCAGATCAGACTCGGAGCCCAATTGGACTGCAGATTTAATTTAAATCTGCCTCAGTTAAATGATCATGCTGCACTGAACGACCTCAATTATGGTTCAGTTTATCCGGTAGTAGTAGATCGCTTTAATCCTACTGGCCCAAACAGGAATGCAGATGGTGTAATTCGATGTTTGTTTGTTGTTAATTTGGGGCTGAGATTTTGAGTTTGCATGAGCTGGGATGGATGGATGATGGTGTGGATACATACATGTCATCGACGAACTTGACGGCGGTGAGGACGGAGGTGATGAGGAGGCGGTGGACGTTGAAGGAGTCGACGGCGAGGGCGGGGCGGCGGCGCAGGAAGCGGTCGAGGTAGATGTAGGCCACCACGTAGCAGGAGGGGCTGCAGCCGGCGAACCGGAAGATGCGCTCCAGGTATCCGCCGACGGAGATGGCCGGCTTCGTCAGCCCCTGGAACGCCGACACCGCCTTCTTCTTCTTGGCCGTCGTCGTCGTCTCCTTGCCGTCTTCTCCTTGATCATCCTCCTCCTGCTGCTCCTCCACGTCCCGTATGCGCCGCTCCACCGCCGCGACGACGTCGTTGCGCTCCGCCACGCGCTCCAGCAGCGCCGACAGGATCGACACCACCCGCGGCACCGCCGCCTGGTCCTCCGCCGCCATCGTCATCATCGGCCCACCGATCGCTCCCTCAGTTTCTTGGCCGAGCTCGCTCTTAGCTTGCTCGGAGCTGGAGGTGAAGGAAAGAGAGAGAGAGAGAGCGCGAGCGAGCGGGGGGTGGGGTGGGGTGGGAGGTGGTGGAGGATATAAAGGGTTGGAGGGAAAGTGAAACGGACGCCAAAGGAGAGGATGGAGGAATTCGTGGGTGGGAGGGCGCTTTGATATCTTTGCTGCTCTGTACGCCTGCTGCGCAGGTGGAATAAATTTGTCGGCGGCGGCGGCGATAGCGTAGCGGCACCTGCGGTGAAACTGCCCGACTGCTGGTAAAACTCTGGGGGTCTGGATGGCGTACGTGCCATGGCTGGCTGGACAGCTCGATCGGGCATGACAGCAGGCCCCAGCCGGCCGTGCCGTGCGTGACCTCGACGACGGCCGATGCATGCCTGGCCGAAACTCTGCCGAGATCTCTCGGTGACCACGCCTTAACTCGCAGATCGCTGGTGTCGGGCAGGGTCAAGGAAGAGAGAGGTCTCCAGAGTTAAACTACGTGCGCGGCGGTGAGAAATCCTCTTGAGATCCGGCCGCCGGTCGTTTTCCAAGCTGGTAGGCAGCGTACGGGCGTAGTATCTCCAGTTAGTTAGTTCTCCGGTCCACCGAGAAATCACCGGAAATTAGGGCGTTTCGCACGCCGAGCTCGTGCGTGTGTGTGCCGCAGCCGGCGGCCGCGTGCAACGTACCTGCCCAGCTCGTCGGCGGGAGACGTACGAGGGGGTGTTTCTGCTCGCCTAAATAACGACCAAGTGCCCGAGACGGTAAATACCCAGTAGTTCATTGATTCTTACGGTGTGAAATTGAAAAGGTAGTAGTGCTCCCTGTATTTAATTAATCAACTAAGCTCTATGCAACGCGCATACACACTCTGTATTCTGGAACATGAAGGTGTAGACTGCAAATGCAATGCAGGTGTAGAATGTAGGGTAAAGAAGGGAGTCAGCCGAGTAGGAGTAGCACGTACAGTAGTTGAGTCGAGGAGGGAAGCATGAAGCGGAGTCGGGTCATGTTTGTGCGTGGAGCGGTGATCTGATTCGGGCGGGGAGAGACAGCTAGGCCGTGCACGTTGCCCCTCACGTCGGGCGAGCATGCATGCATGTGATTCCACCACCAATCATCATCTGCTTTCTTTCGTCGTTTCCTTTCCTTTCCTTCCTTCCGCCACAGAAGAGCCGCATCTACATATTGTGGGTGTCACTCTTTCTTTTAGGGAAATTGTGGTTGTCACTTGCCTCTGCATGATATAGGACTAGGAGTATATCTCTAGTAGAGTACTTCCTACTCCCTCCGTTCGTAAATATAAGTCTTTGTAGAGATTTCACTAAATGGACTACATACGGAACAAAATGAATGAATCTAAACTTAAGATGCATTTATATACATCCGTATGTAATTGGAATCCCTGTAAAGACTTATATTTAGGAACGGAGGGAGTATAATTCAAAGTCAGTGCTCTTGCCATGATTCTCGACAAAACTTGGTCTAAATGAGTCGGATCGGAGAAACCATCGTGGATCAAAATTCGACAAATCTGCCTTCTAGTAACTGTTGTTATTCTTCTTCTTATTGGGGTGAAATTGAGCAGCAGATGTATGTATGGATTCGATTGATCCGATCAGTAGCCGCTGGCCGGAGGAGAGGAGAAGGGAATATGCCCACAAGCAAGAAGGCGCATGTGCAAGTGCGACACCTTGGCACGTTATAGTGTTAGTGTGTCCCCTGCCGGTCCTGCCCCGGTCCAGTTGTCAGGTATTTTCCTGCAATTGTTTGGCCCTTTTGGGATTCAATAGCCGATTTTATGGGATACTGTGCTACAGTCCTAGTAGTACTGGCCGGTCCCAGGCAGGCTCCCAGCTGCCTCGTCCATGTGAGGGCGGACTAGTTTATCCCGATGGAGCAAAGAAAAGGTTGGATCCACAGATGCTAATCATCAGGTTTAAGCAAAGGTTTTCAATGTCTCCTTTCCGGAAGATGGAGAGAAGGTACACTCTGGGTCTGGGGTATGCTATGATCCCATCTAAGACATGCAGTATATATGTTTATAAGTGTGTTGCACCAACCAATCTTTTGTCACCATGGACCTACTTGGGTGGACATAATCTTTCGCTGGAAATTCAGATGTGCATGATGGATTTAGCCGACGCAAAACGGGAAATTAAACACACGTCCGAGGTGTGTCTTCTTATACAGATAAGCTGCAAAAATCTTATGAAGGTTACAACATCTCTAATCGGATTGAACTAATTTGACAACTTGGGAACCAACACGGCACCTGGGCGACGCAGTCTCACCACGCCACCACGGCGGCACGGATCCGCCGCCGTCAGGGGATCGCCGGTGGGCGGTTCACCTCGTCTCTGACCCGCACTGCTGATTTTCCAGCGAGGGATTCTTCTACGGCGTGTGAATTCGTGGTGACTGGCGTTGCTAGACGACCACGGGTTCTGTGTGGACTCGTGGTGCGTGCACGACGATGAAGAGATAGGTGAGGGTGTACAAGTGGTTTTCCGTTGTCACGTTGTTTTGGTGGTTAGGGTGCTGGGCACAGGAGAGGAAGCGCGGCGCGTTGCGTGGATCGAGGTCAAGGAGGAGAGAGATCGCCATGACTGGAGGGCCATTAAAGCCCCGGCGCGGAGTGGTGCAGCCATTCCCTCACTCCTCGACGAGATCCCACACCACCTCTCACACACCAAAGCATGCCGCCTCCTGGCGATCCATGGCGTTCTGGAAGCTACGGCTCAAGAAGCGCATACTGGAGATTGCAAACGGAGACGAGGAGAAGATGGAGAAGATGCGAGAGATCATCTCTTGGTTTGCGGAAGAGCGAGATCTGAAGGAGGCAGCGGGATCAGCGTACAGGAAGCTCACGGAGGCGGAAGATCTTCGCCTCACCCCGACGGGCGAGCCGTGGGCGCGCTCAGGATGCTCCTCTGGGCGATGGAAGAGGCCGCATCGGACGACCCCAGGCAGGCCATGAAGTGGAAAAAGCATCCGCTCGCGGTGCCGCACCCCGACGGGCCCGTCAGAGTTCGTGGTCGGAGCGGTGATGGGGCTTCCAGCTCCGGCTCGAGCCCTGGAGCATGTGGGAGCGGAGGATCTGAAGGTGAACGAAGCGGTGGTGCCCAAGGAGGAGATGAAGCCTGGTATGATGACAAGGAAGAATAAAACGAAGATGCCCATGGTGCTGAGGAGGTCCCCGCGGTTCCCATGCCGCTCGCCGTGCCTGCTCGCTCCCTGGGTAGGGAGTAGGAGTCTCTCCGGCTGGCAATCACTTTTGGTTGCTGGCCGGAGAGAGCTCCGATGAGGAGGATGGGTACACATCGGATGAACAAGGTAAAAACGACATGCTCAGTAAATATCTACTTTCCCTAAATTCTAAGAAGGAGGGGGTAACTCTAGGATGATTAGAAGTAAGAAATTAAAGGGGTGCAGAGGTGCGATAAATCGAATTTGCACTCCCCTCGATTGGGGGAAGTGTCAATTGGATCAAAATAATGCAACAAACTTTTCTAATTTGGGGATAGATGGAAAAATAGTTCAAAATCAAATGATGAAGAGGTAATTCTCACTAATTCCTGATTACTAGGCTGGTAGGGTGGTAGAAATGGGGGATTTAGTTGTGAAAAATTGCAAAGTGGAGAAAATGAACTGGGGAAAATCTTCTGGAGAATCAAATAAGGTTTGTGGGAGAGAAAAAAGTAGCCTGAACTTTTCCCGGCCATTTTCGGCCCAAGTGGAAAGTGGCAATGCATACAAGGACCTAAGAGGAAATGCAGAGAAAGCATATTCTAAGGATGCGCTTTCCCTTTCATTTGTCCATATAAATGAGGGTGGTGGCTGCTCGCTGGGGGAGGAACTTGATATCTTTGAGGAATTAGGGTTTCCCTCCCAGCCGCCGCAGAGGGAAGGAGAGATGGATAGAAGATTTGGGGGATATCGTACGGCTGGAAGATTCAACCAAGGGAAGAGAGATAATTTCCAATATAGAAGAAGGGAGGAAGAGGTAGATCGATGCTAGTTGTGAGCTGCGTTGGGATTTCCCTGAAGAGGAGAGGATGATGTAGTATAATAGAGATAAGTATTTTCCTCAGTTGTGAAACCAAGGTTATCAATCCAGTAGGAGAACCAAGTAACGACTAGTGGACAACACATGCACACAAACAACAAATACTTGCAATCCAACATGAACAAGGGGTTGTCAATCCCTTGACGGTTATGAGCAAGATTAAATGGTATAGTTTTTGATAGATAGATCAAACAACAATACAAAATAAAATAAAATAAATAAAATTACAGCAAGGTGTTTTTAGTTTTAATAGATGATAAAAGATAGACCCCGGGGACATAGTTTTCACTAGAGGTTCTCTCATAAAAATAGCATACGGTTGGTAAACAAATTATTGTTGGGCAATTGACAGAAAAGCAAATAGTTATGACGATATCCAAGGCAATGATCATGTATATAGGCATCACGTCTGAGACAAGTAGACCAAAACGATTCTGCATCTACTACTATTACTCCACGCATCGACCGCTATCGAACATGCATCTAGTGTATTAAGTTCATGGAAGAACGGGGTAATGCCTTAAGAAAGATGGCATGATGTAGACAAGATAAACTCACGTATGAAATAAATCTCATCTTTTTACCCTTAATAGAAACGATACATGCATGTCATGCCCCTTTCGGTCACTGGGATTGGGCACTTCAAGATCAAACCCATTACAAAGCACCTCTTCCCATGGCAAGATAAATCAAAGTTGGCCAAAACAAACCAATAAATCGGAGAAGAAATACGAGGCTATAACAATCATGCATAAAAGAGTTTAGTGAAAAGTCAAATAATATTCATGGGTAGATCTGATCATAAACTCATAATTCATCGGATCCGAACAAACGCACCGCAAAAAGTCATTACATCCAATAGATCTCCAAGAGCACTGAGGAGAACATTGTATTGAATATCAAATAGAGAGAAGAAGCCATCTAGCTACTAACTATGGACCCATAGGTCCATGGTAAACTACTCACGCATCATCGGAGGGCAGCAAGGATGATGTAGAGCCCCCTCCGTGATCAAATCCCCCTCCGACAGAGTGCGGGAAAAGGCCTCCAGATGGAATCTCGTGGTTCTGGAACTTGCGGCGGCGGGAAAAGTATTTCATGGACTCCTTTGTTGGTTTGACGATTTTAGAGAATTTATAGAGGTGGAGTTAGGTCAAACAAAGCTACGTGGGCCCCACAACATACCATAACGCGCCATGTGTTGTGGGCCCATGATCCATCGTCTCGTCTTCTCCCGAAGCTTCTAATGTCTCTTTTGTTCAGAAAAAAATCTCCAAAAAGTTTTGTGGCATTTGAACTTCGTTTGGTACTGATATTCTACAAAACCAAAAACAAGCAAAAAACAGCAACTGACACTGGGCACTAAGTTAATAGGTTAGCCCCCAAAAATGATATATATATATATATATATAATTGCTTGAAAGTGTATATAAAACATTCAAGATTGATAATATAATAGCATGGAACAAACAAAAATATAGATATGTTGGAGATGTATCAATCGACAGGAAGAGGAGAGGAAAAACTCTGGCTGACCGGATTTAGATCCAAGAGTTGGAGATGGTGGTGAGGAACAGATGGGCAGAGAGAACAACAATTACAGAAATCGAACTGTGGAAGAGGCTGGAGGCTCATCACAATAGAAGCAAGGGGAACTGGGTGGAGATGGAGGTAACAAAACCTCCTCCTGCAAACCCTGGACTGGATCTGCTCCAGCAATATCAGTGGTTTGGGGTGCTGTGCAAGCAAATAGCTCAGAATAATTAGATCGAGAATCCCGTCAACAACAATAGTGAAAACCCCATGGTGAGTCCCGGTTTGAGTAGGGCTGAGGAGAAAGCCATAGGTAAACTTCCAATGCAGCCAGCCACAGCTGGGACTAAAGTTAGTTATGGAGGGAGGAGTGAGCCTGCAACCAGAGATGCAACTGATTTAGGACCAAGTCAGAATTGGGGATATACTAGAGAGAATATGGAAGGCCATAGGAGTGGCAACATCACCAAGGCAGTTGCAACAAGTGTAAGGACCCAAGACACCTAACCAAAGACTGTAAGTTGGGAAACTACATCATTTGTGGGAAGGATTCTCACATTACAAAGGAGCGTGCCTGGTTAAAGCAAATGAAGCCTATTCCAAAGTTTGTAGGGTATGCAGCCAGAGGATTGGGGGTCTTGTTGGTGCAGAACTCTAAGGATGTGCTGAATATTGAGCAAGCCAATCCCTGTAACATCCCAATTTTCAATTCGGATGTTAATCATTAGGTCATCATATGCATCCATGCCCTTTGCTTTTGAATTTATTTTATTTTGACATTTTGATCCTAGAGACCTTAAGCAACTCAAGGACCATATGAGAGAGTTGGAGGTTTTCATAAAATTCCATTTTTTGAATTTTTCAAAATTGGTAAGTTGGATCAAAGTGATTTTTATTTGAATTTATTTTTCCAATTATTTCAAAATAAATAAAATAATGAGAGAAGATAATATGACTTCTCCAAAATAGAGGAAATAATGTAAATTTAATTTTAAATAAAAATATGTGTTTTATTTGAATTTTATTTGGGATTTTATTCGGTTAAATTAGGGAAAAAATTGCATTTTTAAGTTTAGCCCAGAAAAATGTTCATGTTGTCCTAAATATTAGTAGAGGACTCGGAAAAATTATTTTGGGATTTTAGGATTTTTTTTGGATTTTTCTTTTTTGGTGAAATTATTTTTAAAAAATCCTAACTGGGCCGGCCCAGCTAGCGCCAGGCCGTGGCCCAGCTCGCCGCCGCCTCGTCACCGTCTTCGGGACGGAGTCCCGCCGCCGCCGCCGCCGAGTCCCACCCGGACTCCTCCTCCGCGCCGCTCGCCTCCTTCCCCAAGCACCCCCCGGCCGCTATAAATAGGGTCGGGGCCCGACCTCCTCCTCCACCGAGTCGCGCCCCGCCGCCCCAAGCCACCGCCGCCTCCCGCCGCTGTCGCGCTGCCACCACCGCCGCCGCTGACGCCGCCCAACGCGCTGCCACCACCCGCCGCCGCCGCCGCTGCCCAACGCCGCCGCCGCCGGTTTCCCTCACCCGAACCGGTAAAAAACCAAAGAAAACCCAACTGGTTTTTTAGGGTTCGGTTTACTTTTTTAGATCGGTTTTATTTTTTAGGTTTCGTTAATTAGCGAATGTTCACCCGATTTTCTCTTTTAACTAACGGATTCGTTCGTTAATCTCTGTTAGCGGACGTTTGTCCGATAGATTTTTCTTTTTAGTTTAATTTTCGGCCAGGAACCTATCCATAATTTCCTTCTTCGCAGATTAGTCCCTAATCTTCAAACCTTCACTACTTTTTACTGGTTTATCCAAATCTAGTGAAACCAACGCCAAAATCTTCATCTTGTTCCCCTTTGTCTAGATAATCAACTTGGACATGACTTTGAAAATTTAAAATTTGGTCTCAAGCAGATTTGAATTTGAACTTCTTTTGATTATAGTTTGAGTTTCATAACTCCGATTCGACTCATTCTTTTTGCAAATCGAAGCTCTTCACTTGAACTTTTAGTTTAGATCTTTTATTTTGGTTTTACCTTTGCATCCTATGCTTGAGTGCATATGTATGCTATTGTTTATTCACGATAGAGTTTCCAGAGTACGAGGCTTGCTACTATGAAACTCTAGGGTTTTCCGATCGTCGGTAAGGCAAGTAACACTTTGATCATATCCCTTTATTACCCAGTTTTTATGCATTAGTTTCAACCCTCGAACATTGCATGAGTAGGATGTGATAACATGTGGGTATTGGGAAGTAGTGGATGAGGTAGGAACCTATTGCCTTACATTTAAACCCTAGGAGTTACTTCGTTATGATTGCATTTCTTTCCTATCCTCGTAGACGTGGATTGGTTTGTGAGATTCATGAAAGTTGCGGGAGTTACAATAATTAAGGGTTAACATAAGATGGCTACTTTAATACACTTCCAGGTGGATTGGATGTGGGCACCTGGAGTAATCCAGTGTTGTCCTAGGATATCCCGGAGTACGCGTGTGATCATCCTATGGTTTGTCACCCAGGCTCAAAGGGATCATAATATTATTCATGCTAGAAACTTCTGTGTGCAGCCACAAGCCATTATGGGCTATGGCATAGTTGAGTATGTTATGTGACCTCTTTCAGTGGTAGGCTAGCAGATGTAGGGGAAAGTAGGTGGTACTGTCTACCCAGAGTAAAGAGTTAATGCTTTAGAAAGACTGTCTCAATCTTTCGATCATGGATGTGGTCGAGTCTTGTGAGGAAAAGTGCGCAAACCTCTGTAGAGTGTATAATCTAATCATGGTTAGCCGTGTCCCCGGTTATGGACATCTTGGGTATCTGGTACTTGAATTATTAATTTGGTCTCAACACTTTACTTAATGAAACTATTGGGTTATAATTATTATTCTGGGATTGAGTTGGAGGAACCTTCTCAATAATTTCATTAAACTTTGTAGTTAAATAAAATATATTCCTTTGTTGTAGGAAAAAAAATTAGCTTTGTGGAAATGATAACTGTAGAGCCTCCACCAGCCCAATATGCATGTAGTGATAGCTGTTATTTGTTCATTGCTCTATGGTGTTATCTTGCCAGCATATTCCATGTGATGACCTACACGGCTGCAACGTATCATGTTGTAGAATTTTTAGACGAAGAGTAAGGTGCGATAGGTCATTGTCATGCACTCAATTTTGCCGTGGAGTTGGATGGACTCACTTATCTTCGAAGCTTCCACAATTATCTTATTTAGATGGCCTTCGGCCATATTTTTGTAATAAGTACTCTTTATGAGACACTCGTGTAATAAGTGTGTGATTGAACTCTGTTATAAATCCTCGAGTACTGTATGTGTCAGCAATACCGAGCCAGGGATGACACTTAAGCACAGAGACTACGGTCCACTGGGATCGGGTCGCTACAAGATGGTATCAGAGCACACGTTGACTGTAGGACGCGACCACTAGGAAAAGCCACAGGATACTCTTCTCTACTCATTTCTAACTCTTCTCCATTTCTACTCTATGGATGACGGACCAAAGGAACAAGTTCACTCAACCGGATGCTGACACCCCTTGCGGACGACACTTGAAGGAAGTCACTAGGTACCTGAACATCGACATACACAGCTTCACACTGCCACTTTACCAGAAGAGGAGCGTTGGACAATTCAAGTTCGTGTACCAGGAAGGACGTTCACGCCAGTTACCGAGCCCATTGAGTTTTCCTTTGATGCGCCAACCTGGAGTCTAGGAAAGAGCATGGCCACCCACATCACCATTGGATGCATAGGCGAGGTGTACAACAAGGATCTTAAGGAAACCATCTACCAGATATGTCGACGCTGAGATGAGCAATGGGAGATGATTCACACCAGGAAGGATAGATCCATTGCAACCTACATACAAGAGTTGAATCATCACATTCGACGCTACGAGAACCAAATGTGTGCCAACATGATAGATATGAAGAAGGCGATGACCCAGAACATGGAGTTGGAGGAAGAACTCAAGTCTACACGTGATGGATATGAAGAGGAAATTGTTGTACTACTGGAGAAGAATGAAGACCTGAAAAAGAAGTAGGAATATTCATGGGGGATCCTGAACCTGGAGTGGACATTTGTTCAGAGGATTACATCATACTAGATGACACAGACTCCGATCCCGACAGCAATGGTGATTATGAAGACGAAGCTGGAGCAGATATAATTGAGTCTTCCACCGATCAAAATTTCTAGTCGACCACCATATTACCATTAGAATTCTCCCATGTATATAGTAGTAGTCCGCGAGATTTTGTAACGGAAGCTTAGATCGATTGTATGATCTTGTTTGAATTGAGTGGTGTGGAATGAATGTGTTTGTTCATGTGCATATGGGTAGTGAAATCTCTCTTTAGACCTCACTATATTCTGTTATCACCCCTCTAAACCTATCAGATGCCTCCAAGACGTGACCCCGCATTCGCCTTCCCACCAGAGCTCACTCAGTTGATCCAACAGCAGAATGCCTTGATGCAGTTGCTAGTCCAGGACCAAGGCAACAACAACAACAACAACAACAACAACAACCCACCGCCACCACCTCTAGTGGACAACTTAGCCCGCTTTCTAAGGTTGAACTGTCGGTGTTCTCTAGTAGCACCGAGTCGATTGTTGCTGATGATTGGCTCCGCAAGATTGGAAGGGAGCTGACCACCACAGGTTGCACAAATGCTGAGAAGGTGCGCTTTGCCGCACATCAACTAGATGGACCCGCAGCCTCATGGTGGGAGAACTACACAGTCACTTTCCCCGTGGTCAATGTCACTTGGGATCAGTTTCAACAAGCATTCCGCACGGCACATGTATCAACTTGAGCTATGAGCATGAAGAAGCGTGAGTTTCACAACTTACGCCAGGGAAATCGTACTGTGGCACAATACGTGGATGAGTTCAGCAAGTTAGCTGCTACCTCTTGAGCATGCGTTGGTTTTCCCTTGAAGAGGAAAGGGTGATGCAACAAAGTAGCGTAAGTATTTCCCTCAGTTTTTGAGAACCAAGGTATCAATCTAGTAGGAGATAACACGCAAGTCACCTAGTACCTTCACAAACAATCAAGAACCTCGCAACCAATGCGATAAAGGGGTTGTCAATCCCTTCAAGGTCACTTGCGAAAGTGAGATCTGATAAAGATAATAAGATAAATATAATTTTGTTGTATAGATTGGAAAATAAAGATTGCAAAATAGTAAACGAGATGCGATGTAAATAAAAAGAGATGCAATATGATAAGAAAGAGACCCGAGGGCCATAGGTTTCACTAGTGGCTTCTCTCATGATAGCATGTATTATGGTGGGTGAACAAATTACTGCCGAGCAATTGATAGAAGAGCGCATAGTTATGAGAATATCTAGGCAATGATTATGAAATATAGGCATCACGTCCGTGTTAAGTGGACCGAAACGATTCTGCATCTACTACTATTACTCCACACATTGACCGCTATCCAGCATGCATCTAGAGTATTAAGTTGATAAGAACAGAGTAACGCTTTAAGCAAGATGACATGATGTAGAGGGATAAACTCAAGGAATATGATATAAACCCCATCTTTTTATCCTCGATGGCAACAATACAATACGTGCCTTGCTGCCCCTACTGTCACTGGGAAAGGACACCGCAAGATTGAACCCAAAGCTAAGCACTTCTCCCATTGCAAGAAAGATCAATCTAGTAGGCCAAACTAAACCGATAATTCAAATAGACTTGCAAAGATATCAAATCATGCACATAAGAATTCAGAGAAGAACCAAATATTATTCATAGATAAACTTGATCATAAATCCACAATTCATCGGATCTCGGCAAACACACCGCAAAAGGTATTACATCAAATAGATCTCCAAGACCATCGAGGAGAACTTTGTATTGAGAACCAAAGAGAGAGAAGAAGCCATCTAGCTAATAACTATGGACCCGAAGGTCTGTGGTAAACTACTCACACATCACCGGAGAGGCTATGGTGTTGGTGTAGAAGCCCTCCGTGATCGAATCCCCCTCCGGCAGATCATCGGAAAAGGCCCCAGATGGGATCTCACGGGTACAGAAGGTTGCAGCGGTGGAAAAGTGGTTTTGTGGATCCCCGTGATGTTTCTAGGGTATAAGAGTATATATAGGCGAAAGAAGTATGTCGGTGGAGCTCCGTGGGGCCCACGAGGGTGGGGGGCGCGCCCTCCTATCTCGTGGATGCCTCACGGAGTTCCAGACTTCCACTCCAAGTCTCGTGGTTTGCATTTGTTCCAAGATCCTCGTGAAGGTTTCGTTCCGTTTGGATTCCGTTTGATGTTCCTTTTCTGCGAAACACTAAAATAGGGAAAAACAGAAACTGACACTGGGCCTCCGGTTAATAGTTTAGTCCCAAAAATAATATAAAAGAGCCTATTAATGCCAATTAAACATCCAAATTAGATAATATAATAGCATGGAACAATAAAAAATTATAGATACGTTGGAGATGATCAAGCATCCCCAAGCTTAATTCATGCTCGTCCTCGAGTAGGTAAATGATAAAAACAGAATTTTTGATGTGGAATGCTACCTAACATAATTTCAATGTAATTTTCTTTATTGTGGCATGAATGTTCAGATCCGAAAGATTCAAGACAAAAGTTTAATATTGACATAAAAATAATAATACTTCAAGCATACTAACCAAGAAATTATGTCTTCTCAAAATAACATAGCCAAAGAAAGCTCATCCCTACAAGATCATATAGTTTGGCCATGCTTCATTTTCGTCACACAAAATGCTCCCATCATGCACAACCCCGATGACAAGCCAAGCAATTGTTTCATACTTAGCATTCTCAAACTTTTTCAACTTTCACGCAATATATGAGCGCGAGCCATGGACATAACACTATAGGTGGGATAGAATGGTGGTTGTGGAGAAGACAAAAAGGAGGAAGATAGTCTCACATCAACTAGGCGTATCAATGGGCTATGGAGATGCCCATCGATAGATATCAATGTGAGTGAGTAGGGATTGCCATGCAACGGATGCACTAGATCTATAAGTGTATCAAAGCTCAACAAAAGTAACTAAGTGGGTGTGCATCCAACTTGCTTGCTCATGAAGACCTAGGGCAATTTGAGGAAGCCCATCATTGGAATATACAAGCCAAGTTCTATAATGAAAAATTCCCACTAGTATATGAAAGTGACAACATAAGAGACTCTCTATCATGAAGGTCATGGTGCTACTTTGAAGCACAAGTGTGGAAAAAGGATAGTAACATTGCCCCCTTTTCTCTTTTCCTATCATATTTTTTGTTTGGGCCGTCTCCCTTTTTTTGGTTTTTTTGTTTGGGCCTTCTTCCTTTTTTGGCCTCTTTTTTCGTCCAGAGTCTCATCTCGACTTGTGGGGGAATCATAGTCTCCATCATCATTTCCTCACATGGGACAATGCTCTAATAATGAAGATCATCACACTTTTATTTACTTACAACTCAAGAATTACAACTCGATACTTAGAACAAAATATGACTCTATGTGAATGCCTTCGGCGGTGTACTGGGATGTGCAATGAATCAAGAGTGACATGTATAAAAAATTATGAAAGTGCCAGAAATACGATGTCAACTACATGATCATGCAAAGCAATATGACTATGATGAAGCATGTCATAATAAACAGAACAGTGGAAAGTTGCATGGGCAATATATCTCGGAATGGCTATGGAAATGCCATAATAGGTAGGTATGGTGGCTGTTTTGAGGAAGGTAAATGATGGGTTTATGGTACCAGCGAAAGTTGCGTGGCACAAGAGAGGCTAGCAATGGTGGAAGGGTGAGAGTGCGTATAATTCATGGACTCAATATTAGTCATAAAGAACTCACATACTTATTGCAAAAATCTACAAGTCATCAAAATCAAGCACTACACGGATGCTCCTAGGGGGATAGATTGGTAGGAAAAGACCATTGCTCGTCCCCGACCGCCACTCATAAGGAAGGCAATCAAAGAACATCTCATGCTTCAAATTTGTCACACAACGGTTACCATACGTGCATGCTACGGGACTTGCAAACCTCAACACAAGTATTTCTCAATTTCACAATTGCTCAACTAGCACGACTCTAATATAACCATCTTTATATCTCAAAACAATTATCAAGTATCAAACTTCTCATAGTTTTTAATGCACTCTATATGAAAGTTTTTATTATACCCATCTTGGATGCCCATCATATTAGGACTAATTTTATGACCAAATTAATTACCATGTTGTTCTAAAAGACTCTCAAAATAATATAAGTGAAGCATGAGAGATCAATAATTTCTATAAAATAAAACCACCACCGTGCTTTAAAAAGATATAAGTGAAGCACTAGAGCAAAATTATCTAGCTCAAAAGATATAAGTGAAGCACATAGAGTATTCTAATAAATTTTGATTCATGTGTGTCTCTCCAAGAAGGTGTGTACAACAAGGATGATTGTGGTAAAATAAAAATCAAAGACTCAAATCATACAAGAGACTCCAAGCAAAGCACATATCATGTGGTGAATAAAAATATAGCCTCAAGTAAAGTTACCGATAGATGAAGACGAAAGAGGGGATGCCTTCCGGGGCATCCCCAAGCTTAGGCTTTTGGTTGTCCTTGAATTTTACCTTGGGGTGCCTTGGGAATCCCAAAGCTTACTCTCTTGCCAATCCTTGTTCCAAAATCCATCAAATCTTTACCCAAAAACCTGAAAACTTCACAACACAAAACTCAATAGAAAATCTCATGAGCTCCGTTAGTATAAGAAAACAAACCACCACTTTAATGTATTGTAATTAAATCATTTTTTATTTATATTGGTGTTAGACCTACTGTATTACAACTTCTCTATGGTTCATACCCCCCGATACTAGCCATAGATTCATCAAAATAAGCAAACAACACATGAAAACAGAATCTGTCAAAACAGAACAGTCTGTGAAAATCTGGAGGTTTCGAATACTTATGTAACTCCAAAAATTCTAAAACATTAGGACGACATAAATAATTTGTATATTGATCTACTGCAGTTGGAATTGGTATTTTATCACTCTCTGGTAGAAAATGAAAATTATTTTCGTGAGCGCATACTTTCTATTTTTATCAGCAAGATCAAACAACAATCACTCAAGAAGATCCTAAAGGATTTACTTGGCACAAAACTAATTAAACATAAAAAACACAATCATAACCGAGGATAGATAAATTATTTATTACTAAACAGGAACAAAAAGTAAACGACAAAAATAAAATTGGGTTGCCTCCCAACAAGCGCTATCGTTTAACGCCCTTAGCTAGGCATAAAAGCAAGAATAGATCTAGGTATTGTCATCTTTGGTATGCAATCCATAAGTGGCTCTCATAATTGATTCATAAGGCAATTTAATTTTCTTTCTAGGAAAGTGTTCCATGCCTTTCCTCAACGGAAATTGGGATCTAATATTTCCTTCTTTCATGTCAATAATTGAACCAATCGTTGTAAGGAAAGGTATACCAAGAATAATAGGACATGTAGGATTACAATCTATATCAAGAATCATGAAATCTGTGGGCACATAATTCCTATTTGCAACAATAAGAACATCATTAATCCTTCCCATAGGTTTCTTAATGGTGGAATCTGCAAGGTGCAAATTTAAAGAACAATCATCAAATTCACGGAAACCTAAAACTTCACACAAAGTTTTTGGAATCGTAGAAACACTAGCACCCAAATCACACAAAGCATAGCATTCATAATCTTTAATATAAATTTTAATAGTAGGTTTCCACTCATCATAAAGTTTTCTAGGAATAGAATCTTCTAGTTCAAGCTTTTCTTCATAGGATTGCATTAAAGCATCAACGATATGTTTAGTAAAAGCTTTATTTTGATCATAAGCATGAGGAGAATTTAACACGGATTGCAACAAGGAAATACAATCTATCAAAGAGCAATTATCATAATTAAATTCCTTGAAATCCAAAATAGTGGGTTCATTGCTATGTAAAGTTTTGACCTCTTCAATCCCCCTTTTATTAGTTTTAGCATCAAGATCTGAAAACTCCGAATCATTGGGACGCCTTTTAGCTAAAGTTGACTCATCTCCAGTCCCATCTTTATCAAGATTCATAATGGAGAACAAAGATTTAATAGGAGACACATCAATCACTTTTAGATCTTCATCTTTATTATCCTCTAGATCTTCCGGTTTAACGGGCATCTTATTAACTAAGGTGGCTTGCTTATCCGAAATTTGGCCTACTAAATTTTCAAGATGGGCAAACTGAGATTTCAAACCATAAAATTCCTTAGACATATCATCAAGCTCTTTATTCATGTACTCCTAAAGCCTTTCTGTTCTTTAAGTTCGTTTCTGAAGAAATTATTATGCTCAAATTGCAAAGACGTAAAGCTTCTAACGTTGTTCTCAATTTTTTCCAACCTTCTAAGGTGAGGATCAACACTTTTAGGGAAGGCCATCAGGGCAAACAGGCACACAAGAGGCAAGCGAAAGAGGGTGAACAGAAAAGGGGCGAATAAAACGGCAAAGGTGAAGTGGGGGAGAGGAAAACGAGAGGCGAATGATGGGTATTTCGTATGTATTGACTTGAGCGTAGATCTCCCCGGCAACGGCACCAGAAATCCTTCTTGCTACCTCTTGAGCATGCGTTGGTTTTCCCTTGAAGAGGAAAGGGTGATGCAGCAAAGTAGCGTAAGTATTTCCCTCAGTTTTTGAGAACCAAGGTATCAATCTAGTAGGAGATAACACGCAAGTCACCTAGTACCTGCACAAACAATCAAGAACCTCGCAACCAACGCGATAAAGAGGTTGTGAATACCTTCACGGTCACTTGCGAAAGTGAGATCTGATAAAGATAATAAGATAAATATTTTTGGTATTTTTGTTGTATAGATTGGAAAGTAAAGATTGCAAAATAGTAACGAGATGCGATGTAAATAAAAAGAGATGCAATATGATAAGAAAGAGACTCGGGGGCCATAGGTTTCACTAGTGGCTTCTCTCATGATAGCATGTATTACGGTGGGTGAACAAATTACCGCCGAGCAATTGATAGAAGAGCGCATAGTTATGAGAATATCTAGGCAATGATTATGAAATATAGGCATCACGTCCATGTTAAGTAGACCGAAACGATTCTGCATCTACTTCTATTACTCCACACATCAACCGCTATCCAGCATGCATCTAGAGTATTAAGTTCATAAGAATAGAGTAATGCTTTAAGCAAGATGACATGATGTAGAGGGATAAACTCAAGCAATATGATATAAACCCCATCTTTTTATCCTCGATGGCAATAATACAATATGTGCCTTGCTGCCCCTACTGTCACTGGGAAAGGACACCGCAAGATTGAACCCAAAGCTAAGCACTTCTCCCATTGCAAGAAAGATCAATCTAGTAGGCCAAACTAAACCGATAATTCGAATAGACTTGCAAAGATATCAAAGCATGCATATAAGAATTCAGAGAAGAACCAAATATTATTCATAGATAAACTTGATCATAAATCCATAATTCATCGGATCTTGGCAAACACACCGTAAAAAGTATTACATCGAATAGATCTCCAAGAACATCAAGGAGAACTTTGTATTGAGAACCAAAGAGAGAGAAGAAGCCATCTAGCTATTAACTATGGACCCGAAGGTCTGTGGTAAATGTTGGATCACGGGTTCCGGCAAAACCCTCAAGGTTCGAACACTGGGGTGCGCGCAAAGATCTCCCCCTACCGATCCACATCCTAGCTCAGCTAAGATCTTACGAACTAACTCAACGAACTCACAACACAAAGGACACAAGATTTATACTGGTTCGGGCCACCGTTGTGGTGTAATACCCTACTCCAGTGTGGTGTGGTGGATTGCCTCTTGGGCTGAGGATGAATAGTACAAGGGGAAGAACAGCCTCCCGAGGGGAGGTGTTCTTGTGCTTGGCGAACTTGTGGTTGTCCCGGCCTCTCTTGGTCCGACCAATCAATTGATCCTCCCCTAGCTACGGGGGTGGCTAGTCCTATTTATAGGGGCCCTGGTCCTCTCCCCAAATAGTGAGCGGGAAGAGAGCCAACAACAGCCAATTCGAAAGGGGACAGCTAGTACAACTTATCCTGACAAAAGTAGTCTTCGCCTGTCAAAGGCTTTGGTGGTGACACCGTCTTGGGCTCCACGGTAACCTCCGTCTTGCCGTCCTTCTGGTCTTGGTCTTGTTGCACTAATATGGAAACCTTTGCTTGGCGCCTCGGTACTCCGGGCCTGCACCTGCTTCCTTAGCACTGAAGAGAAAACAAGGACACTGTGCGCGCTGGCGCCCGCCTGGCCTTGGTCATCATGGCTCACGTCACTAGAACCTCGCGAGGTTCGCCTGGCCTTGAACTCTCCGCCCCTCGCGAGCCAGCCTGGTGAGGCCGCTCCTGAGGAGGTCTTGTGTCGCTCGCCTCGCGAGGCTTGGCCCCTCACGAGGGTCTTCAGTCCTTGCTGGTGAATATGGGCCGTACATGCCCGCTCGCAAAGCCACGCCGTGGGCCGCAGGCAGGCAAGTCAGGGGACCCCCATTCCCAGAACGCCGACAGTAGCCCCCGGGCCCAAGGCGCGCTCGGGCTTGGCTTCGAGGCGAAGCCAAAGGCCAAGTGCGGAGTGCCGCGGGCCCCAATAGCCTGAGGCCTTGGTCGACGCGCGGCGGTTGATTGGACGCGGGTGTCTCCGCTTCTCTACGCTGCCTCGGCAACTGCCCGACTATCAAAAAGGTTGGCATAGATAGCGCTCGCCTTCACTGCTTCCTTTCGCCTTGCTCAGATCCCCTTTCTTGCCCCTGCCTCTGAAATCTCCAGATCTACATCCTTCCCGCATCGGCGACCAATGGCGCCCCAGAGGGTCAAGCCCGCCTCGTCGCCGGCTTGGTACGAGCCGGCTCTCGACGCGCCCAATGTTTCGGAGAAGAACCTCACCGCCACGTGCTTGCTGACGGCGGGGGAAAGCAATGAGAAGGGGGAGACTGGACTCTAGGCCGGCTCCGACGTGCCTGAGCCTGAGGGAAGCACCATCTACCCCTTCTTCATGAGCAGCATCGCCACCGGGCTGGTTCCCCCCTTCTCTGACTTCTTTTACGAGGTCCTTGATCACTTCGGGCTGCAGGCGTTGCATCTTCATCCCAACTCTATCCTTCTCTTGTCGATCTTTGCCTACTACTGCGAGGCGTACCTTGGCGTGATGCCGTCCATGGCCCTTCTGCACCAGTTCTTCTTTCTCCGCGCCAAGGAGGGTCACGCCTCTGGGTGTGTCAATTTTATCGCGGCCGACAAGGCCAACTCGATCTCGGAGACGGGGAAGAAAGCCGACGGCTTCCGGAGCAAGTGGGCCATGATGGATGCTAAATGCATCCACCCACACTTGACGCTGCCGAGGGAGAGGCCCCAGTCCGACAAGGGGTGGTCCTGCTCGAAGCTCAGCAATGAGTGGGCGACGTTGGTTGTAACGCCCTCGATGCGGCTATATCTCCTACGTGTCGAAGCACGACTTAGAGGCATAACCGCATTGAAAGCAATGTCACAAGTAAGGTAATCTTCACAACAACCCATGCAAAAAGATAATAGGGGGAAAATGTACATAGTTGGCTTACACTCGCCACGTCACACAAATACATGAATAACATTACAATCATCCAATACACTCATGGTCCGACTACGGTACCAAAATAAAAGATCAACCCCAACATGCGACACGGTCCCGATCGCCCCAACTGGGCACCTCTACTGATCATCTGGGAAAGACACATAGTAACGGCGCGAGTCTTCGTCGAACTCCCACTTGAGCTCAAGCGCATCATCTGGAACGGAATCATCGGTCCCTGCATCTGGTTTGGAAGTAATCTGTGAGTCATGGGGACTCAGCAATCTCTCACCCTCGCGATCAAGACTATTTAAGCTTATAGGTAAGGCGAGGTAATATGTGGAGCTGCAGCAAGCGACTAGCATATATGGTGGCTAACCTGATCGCAAAAGAGAGCGAGAAGAGAAGGCAAAGCACAAACGAAGAACTAAAGAACAATCTACGGCAAACATTACTCCAACACCGTGTTCACTTCCCGGACTCCGCCGAGAAGAGACCATCACGGTAACACACGCAGTTGATTCATTTTAATTAAGTTAAGGTTCATGTTATCTACAATCGGACATTAACAAATTCCCATCTGCCCATAACCGCGGGAACGACTTTCGAAAGTTCAAATCCCTACAGGGGAGTCCCAACTTAGCCCATCACAAGCTCTCACGGTCAACGAAGGATATTCCTTCTCCCGAGACATTCCAATCAGACTCGGCATCCCGTTTCTACAAGACATCCTCGACAATGGTAAAACTAAACCAGCAACACCGCCAGAATGTGCCGACAAATCCCGATAGGAGCTGCACATATCTCGTTCTCAGGGCACACCGGATTGTCCAAGGTTCTGGTAGGCCAGCCCAGAGTTGCCCCTGGTGGCCACCGGCAGCTGACAGGTTGGACGAACACTCAGAGGAGCACTGGCCCAGGGGTTTAAGTAAAGATGACCCTTGAGTCCGCGGAACCCAAGGGAAAAAGAGGCTAGGTGGCGAATGGTAAAACCAAAGTTGGGCATTGCTGGAAGAGTTTTATTCAAGGCAAACTGTCAAGGGGTTCCCATTATCACCCAACCGCGTAAGGAACGCAAAATCCGGGAACATAACACCGATATGACGGAAACTAGGGCGGCAAGAGTGGAACAAAACACTAGGCAATAGGCCGAGCCTTCCACCCCTTACCTAGTATATAGATGCATTAAGATAACAAGATAATATGGTGATATCCCAACATTAAACAATGTTCCAACAAGGAATAATTTCCAATCTTCACCTGCAACTAGCAACGCTATAAGAGGGGCTGGGCAAAGCGGTAACATAGCCAATCAACGGTTTTCTAGGACATGGTGGGTTAGAGGCTTGACATGGCAATTTGGGAGGCATGATAAGCAAGTGGTAGGCATCATAGCATAGGCATAGCAAAAGAGCGAGCATCTAGCAAGCAAAGATAGAAGTGATTTCGAGGGTATGATCATCTTGCCTACAAAGTTGTCAGAGTTGACTTGATCCTCGTAAGCAAACTCAACGGGCTCCTCATTAGCAAACTCATCTCCCGGCTCTACCCAAACAAGACAAACAAGCAAAAGGAATACAATCAACCACGTGCAAAGCTCGAACAACATGATGCAAACATGGTATGCTATGCGGGATGCGATATGTGATGCATATGCAAGATTTGACAAGGAATGATTGAACCTGGCCTCAACTTGGAAATGCAAGAGTTCCACTAGAAAGGTGAGGTGATTTCAGTTGAAATCGATATAAAGATCACCGGAATCGGATGCACGGTTTGGAAATGGCAAGCAAAACAAATATGGCAATGGTCTGCGAAAAACAGCAAGTAGCCATCTAAATGCATCAAGATAATTATGCTACAGCACTCAAACATGACAACAAAATGCATGGCAGGGATCCACTCATGATGCTTGACAAAAGATGAACAATGAGCTACGGCCAATTCATCCACTAACAGGTTCAAACAAGCATGGCAAAAATGCAAACGATAACAGGTTTCAGACTTAGTGAAATTAACACAAGTCTGGAATTTAACATCAGGTAGCACACTTTGGAGCATGAAAACTATATGCTAAAGGAACTTAACATGGCAAATCAAGGCATGAGATGAAGCTACTCAAAGCACTTAACAAAAGTCCCTTAGTGACCTTGAGCCAAAAGGGACCGAAAAATACAATTGCAAGCATGTGAACATGGCAAAAACATAATCAGATTACAGACTTGGTGAAAAACTGGAGCATGCAAATCTGATAACGAGTAGGCATGTTTACGAGCTCGATGCACTCACTACATAGAATGGCATGACAAACTAAGCATACAACCATCAAGAATACATATCATAGAAGCTATACATGACAAGAACAACAACATAGCATGCACGGATCACTAGCAACATCCTCGGCAAAAACGCTAACAAGCCAACAATCTGCCAGGAATCACGAAATAGCAAAAGTAGAGCTCGATTGACTCAAGCTAGGGTGCTCCTTAATTGCAAACAAAGACATGGATGGATATAGCACCACAATATTAACAAAACATCCTTACTGATCATCCTCAAAAGAGGCACGAATCACTAGGAAACAACATGAACATATGGCATAATGACACAAATCAGGACAAGGACTTGGAGAATTTCTAAGTCCCTGAAATCAGCATTAACGAATGCACTACTTTGCAAGCTTGTGCTAGTCACCACACATATCACAAAAATACATGGTAAGCACCTCTGTAAAGATGGCATGGCATATAACAAAACACATGTAGAGCTCAGGAGCATATCATGCACACATTAATCATGGCAAAAATGACAAATAGCTATTTGATGAAACAGATCTGACAATTATCTCATATAGCCCTCTTCCAACAGCATTTCGGACATCAAGATAAGCTCAAATGAAAATGATGCAATGAGATGAAATGATGTACTCTCTGAGGCGAACATTTTGATATGCTACACGCGCAAAAGGAGCTACGGATGCGGAGTTACAATGCGATGAACAATGCAAAAAAAATGTAGACTTAGGAAAAAACGAGGTCAACCCCTAGGGTTTCACTGTAGCACCGGATCTAGATCTCGTTCACTGTAGCGGATCGGGGTCGCCGGAGCCTTCGCCGGAGTTGAGGGCCGCGGTGGCCGGAGACGACGTAGAAGGCTGGCGGAGCTCGTCGGACGGCAAGGAAGAGGACGGAGATGGAGGCGGCGGCTCCCTGGCGCGGCAACCGAAGCCTCGGGGCGGTGCGGGGCGACGTGGACGGCCGAAGGTCGCCGGGCGACGAGGGGCGGTGGCAGTCGCCGGCGATGGCACTGCGGCGGCGCGGCGGAGACGAAGTGGCGTCGAGCGACGGGGCGGACGAAGGTGCGGCTCGGGCGGAGGCTTCGGGCCGGGAGGGCCCGCGACGGGCCAAGTGGGCCGGCGGCGATGTGGGGCGTGGCTCGCCACGTGGCGGCGCGCTATTGGCGTGGGGCGGTGGTGGCAGCTTGTCCGGCGGCGGCGGACATGTCTGCCCGCGCGGAGAGGAGCGGGGCTAGGGTTAGGGGGTGATTTGATCCGGAGATTTTGGGGGAGATGTCTATTTATACCTAGGAGGAGCTAGGAGAGTCCAAGGTGCGGTTTTCGGCCACGTGATCATGATCGAACGACCGAGAGGATGGAGGAGGTTTAGGTTGGTTTTGGGCCACTTTGGAGGGGTGTTGGGCTGCAACACACACGAAGCCTTTTCGGTCCCTCGGTTAACCGTTGGAGTATCAAACGAAGTCCAAATGGCACGAAACTTGACAGGTGGTCTACCGGTAGTAAACCAAGGCCGCATGGCAAGTCTCGGTCCAATCCGGAAATGTTTAACCCTCACACACGAAAAGAGGTAGAAAGGACCACCGGAGGAGATAGGAGCGCCGAAATGCAAAACGGACAATGGGGAAAATGCTCGGATGCATGAGACGAACACGTATGCAAATGCAATGCACATGATGGCATGATATGAGATGCATGACAAAGGCAACAACACATGGAGACAAAAACCCAAACCCGAGGAAATAAAATAACTTAGTGCCGGAAACGGCAAGAGTTGGGATACATGTAAGGTAAATAACATCCGGGGTGTTACATTGGTGCTGGAGCAGATGAAGTCCGACCTGAAGCCTGGCAATGCGAAGGCGGCGAAGATTATAGGGGCCATGCTCCTAAGGGAATTCTTGGCGCTGCGCGTGGCCCCGCTTCAAGCCCGCACACGCCCCTTGTGGGAACTTGGGGATGAAGAGGACAAGGTTCGCTTGAGCTCGGAGGCCTTGTCCGATGAGGAGCTGACCGCAGCTCTCCGCCTCCTGGTTGGGGACGATCAAGAGTATCCACCGAATGTCTTCCTTCCCTTATTTCGCCACAACGACGGGGCGCTGGTCGTGGCCTCCAGGCCGACCTTTGACGGGCGTGGACTGGTGCCGCCGGTGCTCACCGGGGCCCCTGCGACACCGACGCAGGTGGAGCTGTCTTCTGGTGACTCCCGCGGGAAGGAAGAAGAGGAGGAGGAAGATTCGGAGGTGACCCCTGAAGGGACGCGCGAGACCTCCCCCTTGAGTAAAGCTGACACCCTCCGCGCCTTTCCTAACGACGACAAGGCCGGCGACCACCTGGAGAGGGTGGAGCCACCCGTTGTCCCGACGAGGGACCGATCGGTGCTGATCTCCCGAGACGCTGCTTCTGTTCCGACGCCGCCTGGAGCCGCTCCCGGCCCAACCGCCGCTCCTGCTTCTGCTTCCGGAGCTGGCGCGCCCGCGCCTCGGGTTGCAAAGCTCTCCGGCTTCAAGCTCACCAAGTGGAGGGTGGACTACGCTGCTATAGACCAGTAAGTGTTTGAGCTTCATCTTGTTCTTGCTTATACTGCTGCCTTTTGACGTTTCGCCCTTGTCTTTGCTGTTGGTGCTTGTTTCCGACTCTTTTTCCTTTTTGTGCAACTAGGCCGACGCCTGTGGTGAAGAGGAGGAGGGTGAGCGAGGTGGTGCTGCTTGAGTCCGGGTTGCCTCCTGTGACCGTGCCCCTCTCCATGAGCAAAGGTGGGGACGGTGCTCGTGCTTCTCCAGCGCGACCATCCTCGCAAGGCCAGGTGGAGCATCCTCGGGAGGAGTCAGCCCCCGGAGCGCCACTGGCTCAGGAGGTGCCGGTGTCCGGCTCAGGTGCTGAGGTCCAAGAGGCTCAGGAGCCTCCTACCTCTCAGGCCATGGTGACGACGCCTCTTCCTCCTTCTGCGCCATTACTCCCAGGTTCTTCTGCCTCCTTTGTTGTCTTGGAGCGTGCCCTCTCAGAGATGACTCGGCTGCGGGAAGATCCCCTGAGCGCGGAACCGCGCCTGGTAGCCGGGCGCCTGGAGCTGGCCTCCGGCTGGCTTCAGTCTGACGCAACAGTCCAAGCGGCGCTAAGGCAGGCCACGATGACCTCCGAGAAGGAGAAGCGGGCCGTCGCCCAAGCTGCGGCCGATCGTGAGGCGGCGATGAAGGACGCCGAAGCCGCCCACAACCGCTGCCAGGCGCTGGAAGACGAACTGAAGAGTCTATGTGATGAGCGTGCATAGGAAGCTCGCAGCCGTCAGGCGAAGGAGGAGGAGATGAAGGCCCGGGAGGACGCCATGAAGGACCGCAACGCCGAGCTGGGGGATTTGGCAAAGGCGCGGGCCACTGAACGCAGCCGGCTGGAGGAGCTGGAGCGGAAGGTGGAGGCGAAGGGGGTCGATCTTGACGCCAAGGCGAAGGTTCTGGCCGAGGACCGCGCAGCCTTCGCGCTTCTGGAGAAGAGGTCTCGCGAGGCCCTGAAGTCGCTCTATGAGAAGGGCCTGGAGAAGCTGCTGGCCACCAATGAGGACGGCCCTGCCCAGTTGCTTCCCTACTTGGTCGATGTGCTTGAGGAAGTCGTGCGTGGCATCGGCCCCATGGTGGAGGCAGAGGCTCGCGTCCTTTCTTCAGCCGCGCTGACACGCGTCTTCATCCACCTCCATCTTCGCGATCTTTCCACCCGCCTTGATGAGCTGCTAGAGCCTCTGGACGAGGAGCATTGCGCGGTTGCCGCCGCAGCCATGAAGGGTCAGGTGGAAGCCCTGCTGGAGAAGTTCGACGCCTTCACCCCCGTGCCTTCGACTGGTGGTGCAGGTGAAGACGACGCCACCCAGGAGGGGGCACCTCTTGTAGGTGCCGGCAGTATCGAGGGATGACTGGCTTGCGGCTTCTTTCCTGTTTGAAACTCTTGCAGCATGTAGCGTGCCTCATGGAGGCGTTAAACTTGTGTTTGGTATTCAGAGAACAATATGTCTTGTAATATTTGGTTTGAGATTTTGCGATTTTCTTCCTATTTGCCTTATGTTCTACGTCGGTAGAGCCTGGCCCTGCGCATACCTCAACCGCCATTGGACCGACCGGAGACCAGGACGGACCCAAGGAGTGAGGGACTACGTGACCAGTTAGGCTCCTGGGTCGCGATGCTCAGGAGTCCCCCTTGACATGCAAACAACTTGTGGAAAGGAGATGCAATGGTTAGTCTTGTGTTCTACGTCAGCAGGGCTCGACCCCGCGCATACTTCAACCGCCGTTGGGCCGACCGGAGACCAGGATGGACCAAGGAGTGAGGGGCTACGTGGTGAGTTAGGCTCCTGAGTCGCGATGCTCAGGAGTCCCCCTTGACGTTCAAACGACCTTCATACCTTAGCTCCGCTTGGGAGGGCGCACGACGACCAGGTCCGAGGGACCTAGCAGGGTGGCGTACGCTTGGGCGTGACCCGAGGGCAGCCCCCGTGCCCAGCCCCCTCGCGCGGCTCTCCTGAGGGGAGGCGTTGCGTTGAGGCCATGCACTGAGCCCGGAGGCTCGTTGAGGTTGATACGGCCGTGAGGCCGCCCTCAGTTGTTTATCACCAGGACGGACCATGGCACTTCCGCACTTGCACGGGCATAGCCGCTCCTTGGCAGTGTCGACTTCTAGCGTGGAGCATGGTGCTTCCACTGGTACATGGGAGGGGACTCCCTACTGCCGAGAGACCCCGTGGCGTGTACAACCCCGCCCTGACATGTGGCTTGCACGACAGGGCTAGACGAGGTGTGTCTGGGCACTCGTGAGCCAGCGCAGGACTCACGAGGCCTACCTCAAGGCGGGTTGCGCCTGGTATTGATTCTTGTTCGCTGTCTTGGTCCTGCGAGGTGGTTAGACAACCTGCGCGGAACAAATCTCCTGAGGTTATCGTGTGAGAAAGCCAAGCACCAACGGCCCCAGGAGGTGACGTGAATGGGGCCGGCCCGCCAGACAAAGCTCGACCGTTGGATTTATCGACGCTGCAGGGACGGGCCCGAGCATAGACGCTGTGCCTAATCCTCTCATGCGAAGGGTCCTGAAGAAAGACGACCGTCGCGCGGCTCCCGCGATGGGAGACAATCAAACAGGTGATAGTCATAGATAGATTAAGCATGAAAGGCAACCTAGCTCAGGTAAATGCATCACCATACGTGCCACTGGGTCCGGCCCGAGCGGCTTGGGGATGATGCAGCCCGAGGGGCGTCCCCAGCAAGGTAAGCTAAAGACATAAACAAGGAAATATACATGCCACAGGGACGGACCCACATGGCCTGGGAATAATGCAGCCCCCTGGGCGCTCCCAGCTAAATGAACTTGGAAAATGTCACCTGGTTCCGTTGATGAAGGGGTGTTGAGGTAGCTGAAGGTACGCGGCGAAGGGATTGCCCCTCACGAGCTACCAGGGCCCTGAGCCTCGGGAGGCTCTGGGGTAGCGGCGGTTCCTTGAGGACCGTCTCCATCTCCGCCAGGACTGTGTGGTGCCTGGCCTCCTGACCCTCCATGACGCTCCACAGGTTGCGCTGGCAGGCAGCGGCCATGCTCGGCAGGCCGAATGGCATGCGAACGTATCTGTGAGGTGGACCTTCGCAGCGCCCGACACGCGAAGGTCAGAAGCACTCTTGAGATGCGGCTCGGTTGAGCCCTGGCATGTCGATGCAGACGTGCAGCTCACCACCCTCGCCTGGGTGGGGAGCAGCGCCAAGTAGGCGGCGGTCGCCGCGTATTGCTCTTGCTTCCTGAAGCTCCTGAGATACCTTGGTGATGAACTCCTGAGCACCGAGCGCTCCTTGCCCAGTGTCCTCCTGAAGGAGACGTGCCGTGAAACACGCCTCCAAGTGGTGCCCGAGCGCCTCCCTCATGACGTTGGCGAGGTCAGAGGCCCTCCAGAAGAGAGCCCCCGAGCCCTGCCCGAGGAGGGCGCCGGGCGCGCCTTCCTATGCGATAGAGGGAGGCGCCCCAGGTTCGGGCGCTGATCCTGACGAGGTGCCACCCGCGGCGCTGCCCTCCTGAGGTCGGGATATGGAATTGCTGCTTCTTCTTCTTGGGGAAGACCTCGGGAGGGTACCGAGCTGCATTGCTGCCGGGGTCTTCGATTGACGCTACTTGGAAGGCGCGCTCGAGGGAGCACACTGCATCTCTTTCTTCGCAGGGGGACTGTGATGATCCCGCCGCTTCCTGGCATCTTGAGGATGTTGTAGCCGTGGTGCATCACGGCCATGAACTTGGCCAGGGCCGGATACCCGAGGATGGCATTGTATGGCAGACGAATGTGGGCGACGTTGAAGTTGATGAGCTCGGTGCGGTAGTTGTTGCACTGTCCGAAGGTGACTGGGAGGCGGACCTGACCGATCGGCATGGTGGAGCCGCCGGTCACTCCTGAGAAAGGCTTAGTGGGCTGAAGTTGATCATACGACACTTGGAGGCTGTCAAACGTCTCGATGGACAGGACATTGAGCCCTGCGCCGCCGTCAATGAGGGTCTTGGTGACTTGCATGTTGCTGATGACGGGTGAACAAAGCATCGGGAGGACGCTGGCGGTAGCCGCGCACTTGAGCTGGTCTGCTAAGCTGAATGTGATGGCACACTGGGACCACCTGAGCGGGCGCGTGGCCTCGAGCTTGGGGAGGACTGTATTTGCCTCGCAAGCAAACTGCTTGAAGATACGGTGCGAGGCTGGGGCTTGAGCTCCGCCCAAGATGCAGGCGATGGCACGCGGCTCCTAGAAGCCCCCAACCCCCTCATCTTGGTGGTGGTCGTCATTCCTTCTTGGTGGTGGTGGCAGTGGAGGGAGACCGGTGTTGCCCTGAGGACGATCCTCACGAGGCTTATCCCTCCAGGCGCCTTCGTGAGGCTGATCCTGCCAGTGGTCCTCACGAGGCCGGTCGCGCCACTCCTGGCGCGGGCCACGGTCAACCCATCATCCACCACCACGTCCTCCTCGGCCGTAGCCCCGGTCGTTGCGCTCGGGGCATCGACCAAAGCGTCCTTCTCGAATGGCTCTGAGCTCTTGACAGTCGATGGTGTTGTGGCTATGCAGGTTATGGAAGGCGCAGAACGGTCAGCTGCTCTTGGATGACTCAGGCTGGTCCCTGCCACGCTTTGTGTCCGGCTCTGCCACGAGCATGGCTGCACCCTTGCGCTTCACGTCTTTGGCCTTGGCTTTCTTCTCCTCCGGGTCCATAGCCGGGAGCTCAAGGAGGGAGAGGCGCCCCTCCTCAGCTCTTGCGCACTTGGTCGCCAGGTTGAATAGCTCCAGGGACGTGCATAGCTCCTCGTGGATGGCGAGCTCCTCCTTCATCTTGACGTCGAGGACGCCATCGAAGAACGCAAAGATGATGGCCTCGTCCGTCACCTTGGGGATCTTGAGGTGGATGTTGTTGAAGCGCTGGATGTACTTCAGGAGGGTCTCTCCTGGTTGTTGCTTGACGCAGTGCAGGTCACCCGCAGCCGGTGGGCGGTCGCGAGTGCCCTGAAGGTTGGCAATGAAATGGTCGCGCATCTTGTCCAAGGAGGAGATCAAGCCTGGAGGCAAGTTCAGGAGCCAAGTGCGGGCACCATCCTTGAGAGCCATGGGAAACCAGTTCGCCTTGACTTTCTCGTCGCCGTTGGCTGCCTTGATGCTCAGCTCGTAGAGCTATAGGAACTCTGCGGGGTCAGGGGTGCCGTCGTAGCGAGGTGGCAGATCCGGCTTGAACTTGCCTGGCCAAGCGATGCTACGTAGCTCACGGGTGAAGGCGCGGCAGCCTGCCGTGGTCACCGGGACTCTGCGCTGGTGTAGAACTTGTCCTTGATAGGGTCCACGCACCGCCGCCGCAGGTGGCACGCGGTTTTGCCGTGGTGGCGCAGGGAGCGCGGGGGCGTTTTCTCATGTCCGAGGGACTTCTTGGCAGCTTCTTTCTTCTTGCGCGGGCGGCGGACGCGGCAGGTCGCGCTGTGGGGCCGCGCGCCTGGGCGCCAAGACTCCATCTTGGGGCAGAGGTGGTGGAGGCGCTTCGTGGGCCACGTCGCCCGCGGCTGGCGGAGGGCGAGGTGGCGAGAGGGATGGCGCAGGGGAGCCCCCTGCGGCGCTAACAAGCTCAGCGATGCGGTCGAGCCAGTCCTCGTAGAGGTCGTCGATTGGGCGATAGCGCAGGAGCTCACGCGCCATGCACAGAGCAGCCTGCACGTCCACATGAGTGCGACGAGCATGGGATGAGGAACCGGCCAGGGTCAGCGATGGAGTGGCAGTGCGGCCGTCCGGATGCACCGAGGGGTGCAGCGAGGATGCTTGCTGCTCGTTCCCCGTCGGGCCAGTGGCAGCATTGGTGGCAGGCGACGGGGAATGATGGGGTGGCCCACCGACGGGAGCCGTCTAAGCAACATGGGCGGCGAGGGCAGCCCAGCGCTCAGCACGCGCACGTCGAGCATCCGACATGGAGACGATGGAGCAACGAGACGCGGAGCGACGGAAGGGAAGCTTCGGCGCATCCTTACCTGGCGCGCCAAATGTTGGATCACGGGTTCTGACAAAACCCTCAAGGTTCGAACACTGGGGTGCGCGTGAAGATCTCCCCCCTACCGATCCACGTCCTAGCTCAGCTAAGATCTTACGAACTAAGTCGACGTACTCACAACACAAAGGACACAAGATTTATACTGGTTCGGGCCACCGTTGTGGTGTAATACCCTACTCCAGTGTGGTGTGGTGGATTTCCTCTTGGGCTGAGGATGAATAGTACAAGGGGAAGAACAGCCTCCTGAGGAGAGGTGTTCTTGTGCTTGGCAAGCTTGTGGTTGTCCTGGCCTCTCTTGGTCCAACCAATCGATCGATACTCCCCTAGCTACGGGGGTGGCTAGTCCTATTTATAGGGGCCCTGGTCCTCTCCCCAAATATTGAGCGGGAAGGGAGCCAACAACGGCCAATTCGAAAGGGGACAGCAGTATAGCTTATCCTGACAAAAGCAGTCTCCGCCTGTCAAAGGCTCTGGTGGTGACGCATCTTGGGCTCCACGGTGACCTCCGTCTTGTCGTCCTTCTAGTCTTGGTCTTGTTGCACTGATATGGAAATCTTTGCTTGACGCCTCAGTACTCCGCGCCTGCGCCTGCTTCCTTAGTACCGAAGAGGAAACAAGGACACTGTGCACGCTGGCGCCCGCCTGGCGCCTGCCTGGCCTTGGTCGTCATGGCTCACGTCACTAGAACCTCGCGAGGTTTGCCTGGCCTTGAACTCTCTGCCCCTCGCGAGCCAGCCTGGTGAGGCCGCTCCTGAGGAGGTCTTGTGTCGCTCGCCTCGCGAGGCTTGGCCCCTCGCGTGGGTCTTGAGTCCTTGCTGGTGAAGACGGGCCATACCGGCCCGCTCACAGAGCCGCGCCGTGGGCCGCAGGCAGGCAAGTCTGGGGACCCCCGTTCCCAGAACACCGACAGTAAACTACTCACACATCGTCAGAGAGGCTATGGTGTTGATGTAGAAGCCCTCCGTGATCGAATCCCCCTCCAGCAGATCGACGGAAAAAGCCCCAGATGGGATCTCATGGGTACAGAAGGTTGCGGCGGTGGAAAAGTGGTTTCGTGGCCCCCTGATGTTTTTAGGGTATAAGAGTATATATAGGCGAAAGAAGTATGTCGGTGGAGCTCCGTGGGGCCCACGAGGGTGGGGGGCGCGCCTACCCCCTGGGCCCGCCCTCCTATCTCTTGGACACCTCACGGAGTTCCAGACTTCCACTCCAAGTCTCCTGGTTTGTGTTTGTTCCAAGAAAGATCCTCGCGAAGGTTTCGTTCCATTTGGATTCCGTTTGATATTCCTTTTCTACAAAACACTAAAATAGAAAAAAACAGAAACTACCACTAGGCCTCCGGTTAATAGGTTAGTCCCAAAAATAATATAAAAGAACATATTAAAGCCCATTAAACATCCAAAACAGATAATATAATAGCATGGAACAATCAAACATTATAGATACGTTGGAGACGTATCATTAGCTCGCTACACCCCAAATGATGTGGCCACAGATGCCTCTAAGCAGGAGAAGTTCCTTGAGGGGCTGAATGATGAGCTGAGTATGCAGTTGATGGTTGCAACATTCGCCAACTACCAGGAGTTGGTAGACATGGCTCTCATGATTGAAGGCAAGCAGCAGCAGATTGAGACCGCAAACGGAAGTATGGACATGGGAAGTACAACTCTGGAGCTCAGCAGAAGCCTCATTTTACCCTGAACTCGGGAGGACATACCCATCATAACCATGGAGGCCACACTCACAATGGAGGAAGTTCACACAACCACAGTGGCCCTAAGAGTGGAAATGGGAATGGGGGAAACAACGGTCAGAACCGTTTCAACCCCGCTACACCCGCCAAGAACGATCTAAGTCACATTACTTGTTTCAAGTGCGGGAAGACTGGACAATACGCCATCGAGTGTCCTGAAGCAAAGAATGGAAATGGCAATGGAAGCTCAGGGAAGAAGCCAAATCCCTTCAACAGAGGTCAGGTGAACCACATCAACGTGGAGGAAGTTGAAGAGCGGCCCGACGTAGTGATTGGTAAGTTTTTGATTAAGTCATTTACTGTTCTCGTTCTTTTTGACACTGGTGCATCGCATTCATACCTATCAAGGGGATTTGTGGACAAGTTTAAATTGCCAACCTTATCCCTTAGGTCACCCATGTTAGTAAGCTCACCAGGAGCGGAGTATATGGCCAGTCGATGGTGTGATCAGTTGCCATTAACCATTGGTAGCCATGTTTTCCCATCAGACCTCGTAATTTTGGAGTCACAAGGATTGGATATAGGCATGGATTGGCTATCGAAGTATGGAGGAAACATAGATTGTGCTAGTAAGTCGATACTTCTCACCACCCCTGAGGGAAAAAGGATCAAGTATGTATCTAGGCATGCGCCAAGGAGTACTCAAGTGAATTCACTTTCAAGAGTTGTTCAAGAGGAAGTGCCAGTTGTGAAGGATTATTCCGATGTATTCCCGGATGAACTACCAGGCATGCCAGCAGATCGAGATATAGAATTTTTGATAGAGTTGTTACCAGGCATCAGACCAATATCGAAGAGACAATATCGGGTGCCCACAAACGATCTGGAGGAGATTAAGAAGCAGATTGAGGAGCTATTGGCGAAAGGCTATATTCGACCAAGTTCATCACTGTGGGGAGCCCCCGTGCTCTTTGTTGAGAAGAAGGATGGATCTTTAAGGATGGTTGTGGATTACATGCACTGAATGAGGTGACGATCAACAACAAGTACCCACTACCGATGATCAATGATTTGTTTGACCAGCTGCAGGGAGCTAAATTATTCTCCAAGATCGATCTTCGATCAGGATACCACCAGCTGAAGATCCGAGAACAGGATATACCTAAGGCAACTTTTACCACAAGGTACGGGCTATATGAATACACTGTCATGTCTTTTGGTTTAACTAATGCCCCTGCCTACTTTATGAGCATGATGAATAAGGTGTTCATGGAGTTCTTGGATAAATTTGTTGTGGTGTTCATTGATGATATATTGGTGTACTCAAAGAATGAAGAAGAACACAAGGAACATTTGCGCTTGATTCTCGAGAAGCTCAGAGAACATCATCTATATGCCAAGTTCAGCAAATGTGAGTTTTGGTTGAAGGAAGTTGGATTTCTCGGACATGTTATATCAGGAGAAGGTATAGCAGTAGACCCTTCCAAGGTTCAGTCTATCACTGAGTGGTTGGCACCCACCTCAGTTGGAGAGATACACAGTTTTCTTGGACTCGCAGGATATTATCGGAGATTCATTGAGAATTTTTCCAAGATCGCGAAACCCATGACAGAGTTATTGAAGAAGGACACCAAGTTCAAATGGACCGAAGAATGTGAGGCAAGTTTTCAGGAGTTGAAGAAACGTTTAGTTACAGCCCCAGTGCTAATCCTTCTGGACATACTCAAGGATTTCCAAGTTTATTGCGACGCTTCTCGCCTGGGACTTGGAGGTGTACTTATGCAAGACAGAAGAGTTGTTTCATATGCCTCACATCAGCTTCGATCTCATGAGTTGAATTATGCCACTCATGATTTGGAGTTAGTAGCCATAGTGCATGCGCTCAAGACCTGGAGACGTTTTCTTATTGGGAACCGTTGTGATGTATACACGGATCATAAGAGTTTGAAGTACATTTTCACGCAGAAGGAGTTGAATCTGAGGCAAAGGAGATGGTTGGAGCTCATAAAGGATTATGATATGAAGTTGCATTATCATCCAGGAAAAGCCAATGTTGTAGTAGACGCTTTGAGCCGCAAGAGTTATGCGAATACTCTCGTAACCAGAGGATTACCTCAAGAGATAGCCGACGATCTGAGAGAACTTCATTTGGAGATAATTCCAAGAGGTTTTGTTGTAGCGCTGGAAGTTCCGTCCACGTTGTTGGGAAAGATTCGAGAAGCCCAGAAGACTGATAAGGAGATTGTGGAGATAAAGGAAAACATGAGTAAAGGAAAGGCCAAAGGTTTTCGTGAGGATGAGCATGAAACTTTATGGTTTGAGGACCGTATTTATGTGCCCAACGGTTCAAAGATCAGGAAGTTAATACTTCAGGAGGCTCATGACTCACCATACTTGATTCACCCAGGAAACACCAAGATGTATTTGGATTTGAAGCAACATTTCTGGTGGACTGGTATGAAGAAGGATATTGCCGAGTATGTAGCCGTATGTGATGTATGTGAGAGAGTTAAGGCAGAACACTAGAAGCCAGTAGGATTACTTCAGCCTATGCCGATACCCGAATGGAAGTGGGATAAACTTGGCATGGATTTCATCACCGGATTACCCAGGACACGATCAGGTTATGATTCCATCTGGGTAGTAGTTGATCACTTGACCAAAGTGGCTCACTTTATCCCTGTGAAAACCACTTATACGAGCGCGAAGTTGGCCAAGATATATATGAACATGATCGTATGTCTGCATGGAGTTCCGAGGACCATCGTATTAGATAGAGGAACACAGTTTACCTCGAAGTTTTGGAATCAATTACACCAGACTTTGGGTACCAGGCTAGAGTTCAGTACAACCTTTCATCCGCAGACAGATGGACAGACCAAGAGAGTTAATCAGATTCTGGAGGGTATGTTGAGAGCTTGTGCGCTAGATTATGGATCTAGTTGGGATGATAATTTGCCTTATGCATAGTTCTCGTACAACAACAGCTACCAGGCTAGTTTGAAGATGGCCCCTTTCGAAGCTTTGTATGGAAGGAGGTGCAGGACACCCTGATGTGGGATGAAGTTGGAGACCGTCAATTGTTTGGACTAGATTTAATCAAGGAGTTTGAAGAGGAGGTTAAGTTGATTCGTGATAGACTAAAGGTAGCTCTGTCCAGGCAGAAGAGTTATGCTGACACTAAACGCAAGGAGGTAGCCTATGAAATCAGAGACAGAGCATATCTCCGTGTGTTACCACTGCGAGGAGTTAAATGATTTGGAGTCAAAGGAAAGTTAGCCCCAAGATTTGTAGGACCATTCCAAGTTTTGGAACGTATGGGAGAAGTGGCCTACAAGTTGGAGTTACCCGAAGGATTGTCAGGAGTTCATGATGTGTTTCACGTTTCCCAGTTGAAGAAGTGCCATGTAGAGATGGCCGATATTCCTCTGAGAGATACAGTGCCCCTGGAAGTAATTCAGTTGGAGAGTGACCTAACCTACGAGGAGAAACCCGTCAAGATTCTCGAGTTTGCCAACCGAGTTACACGCAGCAAGGTCATCAAGTTTTGCAAAGTTCAGTGGAGCCACCATACCGAGGAAGAAGCCACCTGGGAGCGAGAAGAAGACCTACGGAAAGACCACCTGATGGTGTCCTGGACTAGGGGGTACTCACCACATCGTCTCCCGACCAGTTAGATTGGGCCGATGACCCCATGGCCGCATACTCATGGGGCAGTTCGGATAACCCCTGCCGCATACAAGGAAGACTCTACAAGACTTGACGCCCAAGAAAGGACTCCTCTAACCCCTAGGCCTACGGTGCATATATAAATCGAGGCCAGGCTAGTCAATAGACAATATCTCATATTCATCACCATCTCATGGTAGACACATGTACTCTGTACTATCCCCATACGAATACAATCAAAAGCAGGACGTAGGGTTTTACCTCCATCAAGAGGGCCCGAACCTGGGTAAAATCCGTGTCCATGTTACCATCGCTCCAAGACGCCTAGCTTAGGACCCCTACTACGAGATCCATCAGTTTTGACACCGACATTGGTGCTTTCATTGAGAGCCTTCTAGGTGTCATGGATCAACGGCATAAATCAGGTGTTATGATTTCAATTCAATCTATTTTTTCTACATCAAATTTCCTTTGCAATTATTGCATGTAGTCTTGCGCTATTTTTATTTGCAGATTAGTTTTAATCTGCAGCCACGACGGGCGATCCGAATATAGCAGGCGAGTCGAGGCCTCCGTCGGATGCCTTCGTAGAGATACCAGCGGCCGGCCTTGCGTGACGTACACTGTGCTAGGTCCCAAGGAGTACAGGCCAAGATCGAGCAAACACATGCAGCGCCAAGGACAATCCCGCATAGGCATCGGCCATCAAGGGATTTCTTTCCTTTTCTTTATCCTCTTTCTTTTTAATTCAGCACATAGATGTCACTTTCATGCACTAGTACTATGAAGAGGCAGTATTTCCCTCTGTTGCATGACCAACTTAATCAAGTGCTAGTTTTTGCAGCATGATTTTTTAAATTTAACTGATGAACAGTGCTAGCTAGCTTTGCATCAAGGGGTGTTTCATCGGTGCACCTTTATCCATGGTTGGACGGACATACACATGCGCAGCAGCGGCGGAGGGTCCAGCCGAAGAAATCATGCGTGTTGAAAAGACAGTGCGGGGCAGTGCACCGATCAGAGCTTGGCTCGATGATAGTACACCACAGGGAGATTTGTTTTTCCCCTTTTTATTATTCAATGCCCACCTAGTCGATCGCCGATTCCTCATTACTTTTGTTGACAAGTACGCAAAACAAAATTACTACTAAGTATAGTGAGGACTATTTTCGCAGCATGTTCAGTATGGATCAATTCGTACATTTGCTTTGGTCTGCTAAGGTCGTCGCTGTTGGTGAACAGGTTTTATCTTTCCCTAACTAGTCGGTTAGCTCCTAAAATTATTGCACACAGAATATCTTCTGTTGTTTTGCACTGCATTATTTTTGCAGAGATATTTTTCCGACACATGTGCACGGTGACGGTCTGGCCAGCCTCACGCCGTCACCTAGTCCAGCCGACCTGTGTCGACATCGCCGTGCCACAACGTCGTCATAGCATTGAGCCGACCTCGATGATCAGCCGGACTATTCACTTCGCATATATTAATTGTGCACCTTTTTTCACTATTATTATTTCTTGGTTGCACTACTTTGTGTGTGCAGGCAATCTATCTAGGTTGGGCTGCGCTAACACCTCGGCAAGGCGATATCATCGTCCCGCCGACGTTGACCAAGTCGTGATGTCGCGTCGACGCGTGTCCCTGTGTCAAGTTTTTCACACTGCGGCTCCGCCGGGCCGACCTCGATGCTCAGGCCATATCTCTTTCATTATTTACTTAACTTATATTAGTTAAGTAGAAGAATTTTTTTATTTACATTATTATCTGTCATTACTTTTGGTTGGCACTATTTTATCTATGCAGCCAATCGACTTAGACTGAGCCGCGCTGTTGCCTCCGTCGACCAAATTGTGTTGTCACCTTAGCGCGCTGCCCTTTGTTGGCAACCCCGCATCGTCGCTTCGCCAACCTAGCTACTCAGCCGGAGACTCCGGTGTCACCCGCCGACGTGCTCCATCACTGCGGCTAGACTGGGGGCTTCACCTTTTCGGAGTGCCGAACTCTCTACTCGGCCACCTTGAGACCAGCCTGGGGGCTGGAACCTTGCCCCGCATCAAGCTCAGACCGCGTCATCAATGCCGAACACATTAACCAGCTAAGTCACTTTCATGCTCAAAGTTTTAAATTTTGTTCGGTTCGACCAAGCATTATACATTTTTGGTAAAACATTGTATGTGAAAAACTTCCTTGTCAAAACTTTGTTTGTGACGCACAAATTCAAATACCCCATTTACTTGGGGGCTTCCTTCATGAAGCTTTTCCTCTTGCATATGATTATACTTGTACGGCTTCATTCCTTGTTCGTGTATTACGCCACAATATGCACCATATTGACTTAAGTGTTCCGCAAGCTGGGTTGCCTGGCTCCTGTGCTTACCCCTACGTTCCCGATTGTTCGGCTATGGAGTAAAGGGAGCACCTCTGCGATTGTCATGACCGGGTCATCCGAGCTCTGACCTCAGACTGGGTGAAGCCGAAAGCTAGCGCTCTTATTGTTTTCAATCATGGTCATCACACAACGGAACTCATGAGTACAAAAAATCTATGGCACAAGTCTCATAGTAATAATGAGCCCCGAAGAAAGGTAATGGTGGGGGTACTATTTTCTTCGAAGATGCTTCTTACACTTCGTCTGTAATATAGCATAAGTTCCCTGAGCGCGCTTTGTCTGTTACAGCCTTATGGTCTGATTGCCTGGTCATCAGAAACACCGTCGATACTCTCGACAGGTGGAGTACATGACACTTTTCGGCCCTTGGCCGAAGAGGGAGAAGCCGACGGTCGGTTAAGACATGTTTAAAGTTCGGGTGAACACATATATGATATAAGTACTTCGGTACATACAATCATTATACATAAAATTCTTTTACCCAAGCCACTTGGGGGCTCTTAAAATTTATATGAGCTGTTTTATAGTAAATGTGTTCTCTTCTTGGTCGTTGCAAAGTCTTTTTCAACCGCTCATTTTTCGACTCGAGTTTATGGTCAATAGCCGAATAGCCTGTCTTCTCTCTAAAAGCCGCTTGAGTTTAGTTTTCTAAACTGACCTCGGAGAAGTACTCCTCCTTTGGGATAAGGAGCTTGAAGCCGTAGGCTGACCCGCTTGAAGTCTTGAGATCGGATGTGTCATGTTAAAGCACGACAGAAGCACAATTTTTTCCAATTTTCGGATTGGCACCGAACACTTGATCTTGTTCAGACGTCAAGTTTTTACTGACGTTTTTTGGTTTTCCAAGCTTATGGCACTTTTAAACTATTTGTGTGTTTTCAGCACAAGTCTCACCGTGCAACGCCGAACACCTTTAGAGATTCGGCAAAAACATTCTCGGATATTGCTATATATGCATCGGTTTCGAATTGTATCTTCGGCCAATAGTTCGGTTGCCCGGCTCGTGCGCTTGCCTCCTACGTTCCGCTTTGTTCGGCTAGGTGTGCAAAGGGAGAACCACTGCGATTGTGCTTCCATCTCACACGGTTAAGCACCTCAGTGGACAAAGTTGAAAACCGACTGTCACAATAAGCGTAAACTGGTCAGCGATCCGATGACTGTGTTAAATGACATGCCATTATTAACATTGGCCAAAGTGTTTACGGCTTGACCTCGACTATCGACGAACACTACCGGGGGCTAGTAACTAGGCTCCCAAACTAAATCCTTAATATTTTCCTCTTACATTAGAGCTGAGGTTTCATGATCATGCTTAGCATGACAACCCAAAGAAAGGAACCGATAGCGGGACTATTTTCTTTGGAATACATCTCTTATGTTAAACATTAATACAACATATCTCTCTGCGTACCTTTGTTTATAAAACCATATGGCCAGATTGCCTTGTTTGTCATAAATCTTTGCCCTCATAAAGGCTTTATAAAGTAGGACAAACACTCCTCGGCTACTAGCCGAGGAGGTGGAAGGAGATGGTCGGTCAACAAAGTTTTGTACAATGTGGATCCGAGCATTAATGATGTAACGTCCTTGGATACATAGAGTCATTACACATAATTTGTGATTTTACTATGGATATTGATCCTTAATTTGGCCACCCGTGCCCGCATTAAGGCTCGGGGGCTACTGGGCTTACCGCTTATTATTTACAAATATTAAAGGGGCACATCAATCCCCTAATCTGGTGTTGCCACCCGACCAGTGTCTCGGGGGCTACTGCATTGCCTATCCAATGCAGAAAATTTTAAGTGCAATACAGTTTCCGAGGAGATTTTGATCCTTAGGTTGGTCGGCCGCACCCAACCTGAGTCTCGAGGACTGAGCACGCCACTTTTTGTGTCCTGAAGTATTCTGCCGAGCTAGGAGTTGATCCTCAGGACGATTTTGCAAATCAACCTGAGTCTCAGCGGCTACTGGGATCAGCGGTCTTGTGTCATCCTTTAGGTGCATCTCGAGTTTTAGACCGATACAGACCTTGAGAGCTACTTGCTATATATCTCGGCAAAGAATAAATTGCACTAATCAAAAATACTGACAAAAATCGGCCCATAGTCGGGGTGGTGCACCACCTCGGAAGCAGTCCGGCATAAAGCTTGGGCGCTAGTGGCTGGCTCCATAGAGGGCATTTCCGGCATTAAGCTCGGCTAAACTCCTTCAACTTTTTTGAACCAAGGTGATTTATGACACCTCGGATTTAGTCCAGCGTTGGAGCCCGGATACAGTCCGGCGTTGGAGCTTGGACATAGTCCGGCGTTGGAGCTTGGATAAATTCCGATGTTGGAGCTCGGAAAGCGGTCCGACATTGGTGCTTGGCTGCAAAAGATACCTCAAATGCAGTCCGGCGTTGGATCTCGGATGCAAAAGGACACCGCCGCATGGGGACAACTTCAAACCCGAGGTGGGCGTGAAAACAACAAGGCATTGATAAAGGCCGGAAACTTAAAGGGGCTCCTCGGGTACCCGACGTGTAGACTCTTCAGATGCACTTTAGTGATCCTCAAGATCAAAGATGGGAAGATTTGTTGAACCAGTTTTCAAGACCGACGACCGAAGATGAAGAACAGTTCGGAAGAATCGAGGAGCATCCCCAACTTGAAGACCGGTTCAGGGGGCTACTGACAGTGTCCTGGACTAGGGGCTACTCACCACGTCATCTCCCGATCAGTTATATTGGGCCGATGACCCCATGGCCACATACTCATGGGGCAGTTCGGACAACCCCTGCCACATACAAGGAAGACTCCACAAGACTTGACGCCCAAGACAAGGACTCCTCTAAACCCTAGGCCTATGGTGCATATATAAACCGAGGCCAGGCTAGTCAATAGACAATATCTCATATTCATTACCATCTCGTGGTAGACACATGTACTCTGTACTATCCCCATATGAATACAATCAAAAGCAGGACGTAGGGTTTTACCTCCATCAAGAGGGCCCGAACCTGGGTAAAATCCGTGTCCATGTTACCATCGCTCCAAAACACCTAGCTTAGGACCCCTACTACGAGATCCGTCGGTTTTGACACCGACACCACCCACACCTATTTGCTAGCCAACCCGAATCTCGAGGGCGAGATTCATCTTAAGGGGGGTAGGTTTGTAACATCCCAATTTTCAATTTGGATGTTAATCATTAGGTCATCATATGCATCTATGCCCTTTGCATTTTGAATTTATTTTCTTTGGACATTTTGATCCTAGAGACCTTAAGAAACTCAAGGACCATATGAGAGAGTTGGAGGTTTTCATAAAATTCCATTTTTTTGAATTTTCAAAATTGGTAAGTTGGATCAAAGTGATTTTTATTTGAAATTATTTTCCAATAATTTCAAAATAAATAAAATAATGAGAGAAGATAATATGACTTCTTCAAAACAGAGGAAATAATGGGAATTTAATTTTAAATAAAATATGTATTTTATTTGAATTTTATTTGGGATTTTATTTGGTTAAATTAGGGAAAAATTGCATTTTTAAATTTAGCCCAGAAAAATGTTCATGTTGTCCTAAATATTAGTAGAGGACTGTGGAAATTATTTTTGGGATTTAGGATTTTTATTTTTTATTTTTGGATTTTTCTTTTTTGGAGAAATTACATAAAAAAATCCTAACTGGGCCAGCCCAGCTAGCGCTAGGCCGTGGCCCAGCTCGCCGCCGCCTTGTCACCATCTTTGGGACGGAGTCCCGACGCCGCCGCCTCCGAGTCCCACCCGGACTCCTCCTCCGCGGCTCTCGCCCCCTTCCCCAAGCACCCCAGCCCCCTTTAAATAGGGCCAAGGCCCAACCTCCTCCTCCACCAAGCCGCGCCCCGCTTCCCCATGCCGCTGCCTGCCGCCGCCGCCTCCCGCCGCTGTAGCGCTGCCACCACCACCGACGCCGCCCAACACACTGCCACCACCGCCGACGCTGACGCCGCCCAACGCCGCTGCCGCCACCGGTTCCCTCACCCGAATCGGTAAAAAACTGAAGAAAACTCGACCTTTTTTTAGGGTTTGGTTTACTCTTTTAGATCAGTTTTATTTTTTAGGTTCGGTAATTACCGAGCGTTCACCTGATTTTCTCTTTTAGCGAACGAATGCATTCGTTAGTCTCTCTTAGCAGAAGTTCGTCCGATAGATTCTTATTTTTAGTTTAATTTTCGGCTAGGGACCTATCTGGAATTTCTTTCTTCACAGATTAGTCTCTGATCTTCAAACCTTCACTACTTTTTGCTCGTTTATCCAAATCCAGTGAAACCAATGCCAAAATCTTCATCTTGTTCCCCTCTGTCCAGATAATCAACTTGAACATGATTTAGAAAAATTAAAATTTGGTTTCAAGCGTATTTGAGTTTGAACTTCTTTTGATCGTAGTTTGAGTTTCGTAACTCCGATTCAATGGATTCTTTTCGCAAATCGAAGCTCTTCACTTGAACTTTCAATTTAGATCTTTTCTTTTGGTTTTACCTTTGCATCCTATGCTTGAGTGCTTATGTATGCTATTGTTTGTTCACAATACAGTTTCCGGAGTGCGAGGCTTGCTACTACGAATCTCTAGGGTTTTTCGATCGTCAGCAAGGCAAGTAACACTTTGATCATATCCCTTTATTACCCAGTTTTTATGCATTAGTTTCAACCCTCAAACATTGCATGAGTAGGATGTGATAACATGTGGGTATTGGGAAGTAGTGGATGAGGTAGGAACCTATTGTCTTACATTTAAACCCTGGGAGTTACTTCGTTATGATTGCATTCTTTGCTATGCTCGTAGACGTGGATTAGTTTGTGAGATTCATGAAAGTTGCGAGAGTTACAATAATTAAGGGTTAACTTAAGGTGGATACTTTAATACACTTCTAGGTGGATTGTTTGTGGGCACCTGGAGCAATCCAGTGTTATCCTAGGATATCCCGGAGTACCCGTGTGATCATCCTATGGTTTGCCACATAGGCTCAAAGGGATCATAATATTATTCATGCTAGAAACTTTCGTGTGCAGCCACAAGCCATTATGCGCTCTGGCATAGTTGAGTATGTTGTGTAACCTCTTTTAGTGGTAGGCTAGCAGATGCAGGGGAAAGTAGGTCGTACTGTCTACCCATAGTAAAGAGTTAATGCTTCAGAAAGACTATGTCTAGATCTTCCGATCATGGATGTGGTCGAGTCTTGTGGGGAAAAGTGTGCAAACCTCTGCAGAGTGTATAAACTAATCATGGTTAGCCGTGTCCCCGGTTATGGACATCTTGAGTATCTGGTACTTGAATTATTGATTTGATCTCATCACTTTACTTAATGAAACTGTTGGGTTATAATTATTATTTTGGGATTGAGTTGGAGGAACCTTCTCAATAATTTCATTAAACTTTGTAGTTAAATAAAATATATTCCTTTGTTGCAGGAAAAAAGTTAGCTTTATGCAAATGATAATCGTAGAGCCTCCACCAGCCAAATATGCATGTAGTGATAGTTGTTATTTGTTCATTGCTCTATGGTGTTATCTTGCCGGTATATTCCATGTGCTGACCTACACGGCTGCGATGTATCATGTTGCAGAGTTTTCAAACAAATAGTAAGGTGCGATAGGTCGTTGACATGCACTAAGTTTTGTCATGGAGTTGGATGGACTCACTTAGCTTCGAAGCTTTCGCAGTTATCTTATGTAGATGGCCTTCAGCCATATTATTGTAATAAGTACTCTTTATGAGACACTCGTGTAATAAGTGTGTGATTGAACTCTGTTATAAATCCTTGAGTATTGTGTGTGTAAGCAATACCGATCCAGGGATGACACTTAAGCACAGAGACTACGGTCCATTGGGACCGGGTCGCTACAATCCCATGGCCATCATGAGAGTGGTTTCTGGGGACATTAATGAGACACAATTTCTAGAAGGATTCAAATATATGTTCAGCTGGAATTGGTAGTGAAGGTGCAAGAAACATGGTAAAAAATGCTTACCCGATGAGATTTCCAAATAAAGGGAGACTGATGGAACTCCAGAAGTTTGATGATTTCAGTTTGTTGGGGACTAAAGCCATTATCAGTGTTAAAAAACTGCACTTATGACACCCAGGCAATTAGTAAACTATACACAATGCTGGTGAAGTTTGGAAGGTACCTAATGGATTCAAACACTTCTTTGGGATGTGTGAGGTGGCTGCCACACTGGGCCCTGAGTTAGAAATAGATACGGGAACCATTATGCATGAAAAGGTCAGGGATAAAGTTGGGGTCAAAAACTTCGAGAAAATACCTGCTTTTATTTAGGCTAGTGACAAGGACCTGATGATATACAGAATTTTCGCTGAATTAGAGGAGGTAGTTGAACATGGCTAGTATGATGAAAATAGGGGAGAGGTTGTGGAAAAGAAGACCAAGTGATCTTGGATGAAGAATTGAGAAGGAAACTAAGAAGGATAGCAAAAGGGACTGAAGGGATAAAAGAGCATATTTCTCTAGAGATCTTGAGCCTCATACAGTTTGAGGAAATGAAGAAAAAAGTGAGGAACTCCTGAAAGCTCAAAATGTATAGTTATCTGATCTAGGAAGCAGCAAGAAAGTGGAAGAAGATTTAGTGTTGTTATAGACAAAGTCAAAGAAATGGAAGACGATAAAATTAGACAATGTGCTTTGAGGGCCAATGAGGGAAGGAAAATTGCTACCTTGGAACAGGAAAAAAGGAAACCTTGTGGAAATGGTAAACAAACAACAACAGTTAATCACGAGATGTATGCATAAAATTGAACAAATGGAGGCAAAGGTAACAGAAATGGAAGAGCTAGTAGCAGAAGATTTTGAAAACCTAGAGAACCCTATCAAGATGGAAGTGAATGATGCTTACGTTGAACCTGTTGATTATGGAGGTAGCCGAGAATCTGTGGAATCATTTGGGACTAAAGTTGGAGTCACAAAGAAAGAGGGGAAGCTAAGGAGTAGGAAGGATATGGCCCATCCAGAAGAAGTGACAGAAATTTAGATAGAAAAGATGTTAGGATTGAAGACCTGGCTAAGGAGAGAGCTACTAAGAAAGACAACTATGGCAAACCCAACACCCTTTCTCCCTGAAAAAATTCTTTACCTAACATGTCTAATTTGATTGGGGTGGATTTAGGATGTTCCATTGATATGATTGATCAAAATTTGGGACTGATTGCTAAAATCGAGCAGGCTAGAAAAGATATTTATATGCAAAATATAGTTGGCAAGAATAAGGAAGTAGAAAACAGCTCACCACGCCTTATCACTACAAAAAAATACACTTTCATGATGATACGTGTTTGTCACAGTAGGTCACGTTTTCTGTCATGCATTTACATCCATGATGATTTTATGACAGAATCAAGATAGTCTGACCTGTGCTGTCGTAGAAGTGTTCCATGACAATACCAAAATTATCATCACAGAAGTGTTCACTTCCATGACGATAAATGATGCGTCATGGAAGTGCTTTCGTCAAGGGTAACCAACACGTGGCATTCACCATAACGGGTCGCTGTTAAGCTATCGGGTCCAGTTTTGGATCCAATAACCCATTAACAGCAATGACCAATGGCGATTTTCCACGTGTAAACTTCTTATTGGAAAGAGGAACCACGTGTCGGCTCACTGTTGGGATAGATGGCATCCACTCATTGGATGGGAGGCGTCTATGATTCATCGACACATGGCACGACCCAACAAAGGCCCATTCAGGTGAAAAGGACGGCCCATTTGACTTGGTCAAAAGGTAGCGAGCTGGCCCACGGAAAGCCTGTTAATGGCATGTTCACATATAGCCCATTTACAGCCTGCTAACTCACGGCCTGTTATGGCCTATCCGAATTAGGCCTAGTAGCGTCATTTGGGACGTCCAATATGATTCCAGCCCATTGTAACTTTGGGCCCATGTAAGGCCCATGACGTCTTTCGGCCCATACAAGGCCCTTTGTAACTCTAGGTCCATTAAAGGCCCCTCGTGAAACTGGCCCCTTATGAATAATGTATCGCTTTATACCCATCAATGACCCATTATTCCGTTGGGCCGTTTCCAACCCGTGTTAACTTTCGGCCTTCTAAGGGCCCATTTATTTTTTGGTCTCATTTCCAGCATTCAATTACTTACGGTCTCTTACTAGCCTGTTCCGCTTGTGGGCCAAATTTAGCCTATGCTTACAGTTGGCCCGTTTGTGGCTCGTTAACCCGTTGGGCTGTTTTCAAAGCGTCATCAAATATGGACCATTAATGACCCATGATGCCTGTCGATAGAATTAAGCCGGTTATACATTTCAGCCTATTAACGACCTTGTTATGGTCGGGCCATAGACGATTTCCACTCTAGCCCATTTACGACCCATTTTGCAAACCGTTACTGGTCCACGAATAGAACGGCCCATGTTTGGCGAATTGATCATACGGTCCATAGAAGGTCCATGGATCCTACGACCTGTATATTGCCCATGGTTATTGTGGCCTAGTTATAAAAATAGGTTATTCTGGCCACTAGAAAAACACGAAAAAAAACTACAGTGACTACAAGCAAACAACTAAACAAGACAATAAGTAAATAAATAAGCAAGCAATTAATGCTAGGCTATTATGGCTATTACACATATTACATCCACTGGGCATCAAAGTTCGCCACCAGTGCAAATATAGGGAACAAAGCAGCATATTACATACACTGGCCATCTAAATTGGCCACCAGTGCAAATAACCGTGGCAACTAAACAAGTTCATAACTGAAACAACTGCAGAAGAGCTCAAGAAATGTTTATCCTAGGTATCCACCATGCTGGTAATAAGCTTAGCAAGCTTATTAGCTTTCTCCTGTTTGGCGCTAAAATCCTCCAACGCTTGCTATTGCACCACAAAGTATGCATCTGAATTCTCCATGGACTTCCGTAGTCTTTCAACTTCTTGTCGCAACACATCTGATCGATGTCTTTCAGCTTGTAGTTGAGACTCAAGAAACTGAACTGATTCAGACAGTGAGTTCGAATAGCTTGTGCCAGCGGTAGTGGCCAGTAACTCGAACATTACACCAAGATAGGATTTTGGGGTTGTCTCACTGTCCTTAAGATAGTTTTCCTTAGCTGTTTTGTCAACTTTGTTGGAGACCAACAAGGATGTCTCACTATCCTAAACCTCATCTGCATTACTTCCTTTACCATTGCTTAATAAGGTACTCTTCCCAATATTATGTCAGCATTCTAAAAGAAGAAACAAGCAGACACATAACAGATTTAGCATGTAGTATATGAAACTCATTTCGGTGAACCAGTTCAGTAGTAAGGTGGACATGATTAAACTACCAAGTCTTCTATTGCCAAGTACTCCATTCGTCTCAAAATAAGTGACTCAAGTTTGTAATAGCTTTAGTACAAAGTTAGTGCAAACTTGAGTCACTTATTTTGGGATGGAGGGAGTAGTACATAATAAAAGCATCAAACAAGCATATATCTATGTCCTATGGCCACTGCATTGTCTTGCCAAATCAAAATAGAGACACGGTTCAAATCATATCAGTTCAAGACAAAGCAGCATTGAAAGAATACAAAGCGTGGGAAACTACATGACACAAGAAGATTTCAGATGGGTACCTCGGGTCTACATGTAGAACAACAGTATTGGCACTATTGTGATGCTAGTAATGTGCATGATATGAGAAGTCAATTGTATACACATTTGAAATTGAAATCAACAGAGCTATTTAGAAGAGAAAACCTGTTAAAGAAACATGCTTAAACATACCTGTTGTGTCATTGGAGTTTTGATTGGATCCTTCAATTTAAAAATAAGTTTGTATGAGTAAATACAGTGATACAAGAGCAAAGCAGTATGCACGATAGCAATGGAATCTTAAATGAGAACAGTTGTTCTTCACGTTTAAGCACTTGTTCTACACAAATAGAGTATAGCAAGATGCAAGCATATAATACTTAAAAATAAAAAATGAGCTCATAGACCTTACCATATTCTTGGTTCGGGATCAGTACAAAACAAGGCATTCCCATTCATCGTCCTGTAAATGTTTGTTAGGATAACATAAGGGAATTTGATGAGTTTCTTTGCCAGCACAGTACGTTTTCTTCAGGTAATTCCAATACTGCCACCAAGCATTCTTGAAGGTAGCAGAGGTATTAGCACAAGTTACCTCATCCCGAGTTTCCAAATTGGTCCTTCTCTATAGAGAAAAATGGGAACATTTGTTGTATTATAACCAGCATGGAGGTAGAATGTATGGGACAAAGCAAAGTAATTGACATGAAAAACATTACTTACACATAACTCCTGAGCGAACACCTGCAACTGGCATTTTCCTTCATCTTCAGTATAATATTTCCATGATGGGAATATACGCACAAAGGATTTAATAACATCAAATGTGATAGACGCTAAACTACGAATGGCTGGTTGTGCTTCCTCCACAGGAATAGGTGGACTAACTGGTGGAGTTGGGGTTCGCTGTGGTAGTACTGGCGCTTTGGGCAATGGAGCTGCCTTGCTAACTGCTCTTGTTTGGGAGCTCTGTGGTGGAGATGGTGTTGTGTCAACTAGAACTGGGTTACTATCTGCTGGGGTTGGGGTTAGATTGGGTGAAGCTAGTTCTCGGTCCATCACAGTAGGGGCACAATCTGCGAGAGTCTGGATATGTGTGGTAGGGCTGGTTCTCGTACATGTACAACCGGGGTTCTATCTCCACCAAGAGGTAGCACTGTTTTATTTGAAGACCATGGTTTTACTCCGCTAGATACTGCCATCACCCACTCCAATTCAAATGGTTGATAAACCAGAAACATAGTTGAATGTACATACCTTGTATGAGAGATAGATGCAATATGTAGTGTGGAAAATAGAGGGCATGAAATAGTTCACATGTATATTGTTTAACTAAAAAGGATAGCATGACATAATTTTACATATATGATGTCTATCTAAACTGGATAGGACAGCATGACATAATTCAAAGATATGATGACTAACTAAGGGCCAGTTCTTTTGGGCAATTCCCCCACAATTGATCCCCTCCCCAGCTTCCCAGAATTGCCACTCCATTTTTTACAATTCCTAGCTAGTTAAGGTCTAATTATCTAGGAATTGTAAAAAAATGGAGTGGGAATTCTGGGAGAAGCTGGGGAGGGAGCACTTATGGGAGAATTGCCCAAAAGAACTGGCCCTAAATAGGATGGCATGAGATAATTGTATGACGTCTTTAGTAAGCAGGTTCGCATGACATAATTCACATACATGTTAAGTAAGTAATCAAGATCGCATGATTTAATTCACATATGTGACTTATATACTAAGCAGAGGGCATTCACATATATGATGTCTAAACTAAGAACATGGTGTTGAATATTGTGTATATGATGTCTAAACTATGCACTACAAGACACCATATGCATGGTATGAGCAGTATAACCGTGCCAAGTTAGAGCATACACCTCGGTGGGGGAATATGACTGGTCATCTATATCCAAATCCATCTCCGAGGAGTTATCAGGACCCAACAAGAGATCTACTTCGACAAGTAGCACTGTCTACTCTGAAGACCTTGTTTTCACTCTAGATTTTTCCATCACCCACTGAAATGGTTGATTCACAGGAGGAGTAGTTGAATGTACAAACATTGTCGACAAATGGAAATGTAATGAAGAAAAGGATTAGCAAGAATATCATTCAAATATATGATGAACAGGATGGCATTGCATACTTCACATATATTATGGCTGGCTAAATGAGATGAGATTGCATAATTCACATATATGATATAGAAACTAAACAGGTGGCATTACAAAACATGTCTAAACTAAGCAGATGACATATATGATGTCAAAACTAGGCACTGCAAGGCAACATATGCATGATATGACCAACATAAACATGCCAAGTTAGATGATACATCTCCAACATATCTACCTTTTGTCACGCTTTTCCTCTTGTTTTGGACTCTAATATGCATGATTTGAATGAAACTAACCCCGGACTAACGATGTTTTCAACAGAACTACCATGGTGTTGTTTTTGTGCAGAAATAAAAGTTATCAGAATGGACAAAACTTTATGAGGATTTTTTATATTAATAATAAGAATTACTGGAGCCAAGACCCACCAGAGAGGGGCCCCTGGGTGGGCACAACCCACCAGGGCGCGCCCCCCTCTCCTGGCATGCTCAGGTGGGTTGTACCCACCTGGTGGCCCCGTAGACGACCCCCCTGATACTATAAAATCACATATTTCCAGAAAAAATCAAGGAAAAAGAATTATCATGATCCATGAGACGGAGCCGCCGCCAAGCCCTGTTCTTCCTCGGGAGGGCGGATCTGGAGTCCGTTTGGGGCTACGGAGAGGGGGATCTTCGTTCTTCATCATCACCAACCCTTCTCCATTGCCAATCCCATGATGCTCCCCATCAGAAGTGAGTAATTCCTTCGTAGGCTCGCTGGTTGGTGAGGAGTTGGATGAGATTCATCATGTAATCGAGTTAGTTTTGTTAGGGCCTGATCCCTAGTATCCACTATGTTCTTACATTGATGTTGCTATGACTTTGCTATGCTTAATGCTTGTCACTTTGGGCCCGGGTGCTATGATTTCATATCTGAACTGTTTATGTTATCATCCTTATATCCATGTTCTAGATCCGATCTTGCAAGTTATAGTCACCTACTATGTGTTATGATCCGGCAACCCCGGAGTGACAACAACTGGGCCCACTCCCGGCGATGACCGTAGTTTGAGGAGTTCATGTATTCATTATGTGTTAATGCTTTGTTCCGGTTCTCTATTAAAAGGAGGCCTTGATATCCCTTAGTTTCCAATATGGACCCCGCTGCCATGGGAGGGTAGGACAAAAGATGTCATGCAAGTTCTTTTAATAAAGCACGTATGACTGTTTACGGAATACATGCCTACATTATATCGATGAACTGGAGGTAGTGCTGTATCGCCCTAGGTTATAACTGTCTCATGATGAATATCATCCAACAAGTCACTGATCCTCCTACAAACTTTTCCATATTGTTTCTGCTAAGTTAGTGTTGCTATCATCACTATTACACTTGCTACAAAATTACTGCTATCACTGTTACTGTTACTATTGCTGCTATCACTACTATCAAAACTATCAAACTACCTTGCTACTGATCACTTTGCTATAGATAATTAATCTCCAGGTGTGGTTGAATTGACAAGTCAGCTGCTAATACCTTCAAATATTCTTTGTCTCCCCTTGTGTCGAATCTATAAATTTGTGTTGAATACTCTACCCTCGAAAACTGTTGCGATCCCCTATACTTGAGGGTTATCAAGACCTTTTTTCTGGCGTCGTTGCCAGGGAGCATGGCTATATTTGTTGAGTCAGTTGGGATTGTTATCATATTATCACTATGAAGAATTTGAACGATGCTAAGACTAAGATGTTTCCCTCAAAGACGAGGGGAGGTAAGGAACTGCCATCCAGTTCTGCTTTAGATTCACCTTCTCTTATGAGTAAACTTGCAACACCACCACATGCTATTAATTCTGATATGTCACAAGTTATTGATGATGATGCTTCTACTATGAATGATGCTTATGATGATGCTAGTACCTTGCTTGATAATGATGATGTGCCACTTGGTGAATTTCTTGATAAACAAATTGCTAGAGTTATACAACATGATGTTCTTGAATCTGATGATGAGCTTGAAACAGAATCTCCTGAAACACCTGCTAGAACTAGTCTTCCTAGATATGAATTGCCTAAGGTACCGGAAGGTTATGTAATGAGTGAAGAAACAACTAGAGATATTCTTGCTTGCAAAGATAGAGATGATCTAGAGAAATTACTACACAAGTATAAAGAAAAATCTCTGAATACTAGAATGAAGTGTGATCCTAAGTTTGCAACTTCACCTATCTTTATTGGTGATAAGGATTATGAATTCTCTGTCAACCCAAAGTTAATTACTCTGGTTGAATCTGATCCTTTCCATGGTTATGAAACTGAAATTGTTGTGGCACATCTTACTAAATTGAATGACATAGCCACCCTTTTTACTCATGATGAGAAAACTCACTATTACTTTATTCTCAAATTATTTCCTTTCTCATTAAAGGGTGATGCTAAATCTTGGTATAATACTCCAGCTCCTGGTTGTGTGCGTAGTCCCCAGGATATGATTTATTACTTCTGTGAAAAATATTTTCCAGCTCATATGAAACAAGTTGCCTTATAGGAAATATTTAACTTTGTGCAAACTAAAGAAGAGAATCTCCCACAAGCTTGGGGGAGGCTTTGCCAGTTACTTAGTTATTTGCCTGATCACCCTCTTAAGAAAAATGAAATACTTATCTTCTATAATGGACTAACCGATGCTTCTAGGGACTTCCTAGATAGTTGAGCTGGTTGTGTTTTCAGGGAACGAACTATTGGACAAGCTGAGGAATTATTGAATAACATATTGAAAAATTATGATGATTGGACTATTCCTGAACCACCGCCTAAACCCACTCCGAAGAAAAGGGGTATATTATATCTCAGTCCTCAAGATATGCAAGAGGCAAAGAAATCTATGAAGGAAAAAGGTATTAAAGCTGAGGATGTTAAAAATTTACCTCCTCTTGAAGAAATACACGGGCTCAATACACCACCACTGCCTAAGGTGGTAGAGGTGAATTCTCTTATGAAGTTCAAGGATAATGACAATCCTGACAATATGCATCCTAGTCAATGCCTTTATGAGTTTGAAAACTATATTAGGAAACAAGATCACTTCAATGCAAATGTTATGAAACAATTGAAATATAATTCTGATATGATTGCTCGCTTGAGTGACTTGTTATTTAGAATATCAAATGATGTTAGAGGTGTCAGAAAACATGCTTCTATGGTTCAAACTCAATTAGAACAAGTTGCTAAATCTCAAAGAGAATTGCTTGATGAAATGAATCATAATATGCATGACTTTGCTGTTAGAGTTGCAACTAGAGGAGGTAAAATGACTCAGGAACCACTTGATCCTGAGGGACACCCAAAAAGAATATAACAAGATTCACAAAGAGATAACACTAGTGCACCTAGTCCTTCTAAAAAGAAAAATAAAAATAAAAATGATAGGACTTTGCACACCTCTAGTGAACCTGAAATAGAGAAACCTCCTGATAATGATAATGAAATTTCTATCTCTGATGCTGACACTCAATCTAGTAATGAACACTCACCTAATGATAATGAAAAAGATAATGATGAGGTTCATGAAGACTCTCAACGAACCAATGATAAAGAACTAGATAATCATGTTGAGATAGAAACACCTATTGATCTTGATAACCCACAAGCTAAGAATGAAAGGTATGATAAAAGAGACTTTGTTGCTAGACAACACGGTAAAGAAAGAGAACCGTGGGTTCAATAACCTATGCCTTTTCCACCCAAGTCAACTAAAAATAATGATGATGAAGAATTTGAACGCTTTGCTAAAATCCTAAGGCCAGTCTTTCTGCGTGCTCGCTTAACTGATATCTTGAAAATGCCTCCTTATGCAAAATATATGAAAGACATCATCACAAATAAGAGAAAAATACCGGAAGCTGAAATCTCCACTATCCTCATTGGTGCTTTCATTGAGAGTTCCTCTGTGCCGTCACAATCAGGAAGGATGCCTCCTCCCGTCTTTAAAGACGGCGCCGTTGCTAAGGGAGCCTTGGCTGTCGGCCAAACCCTCCGGCTAGGTGGTTTCCTCATGACCGCCTATTCGGCTGTTGCGCCGACGGTGACCTCTCGGGTCATCAAAAGCAACCTACACGTCAGCTTGGAGCTCATCAAGCAGTTAGATCCAATGGAGTTCTCTTCCGTGAACGAGCTCTTGGATCGCATCGCCGCCCTGGGGGTCGCTATGGATTACGACCAGGTTGGGCTTAAACCCGATCTAAGAGAAATTAACTCTCCCCAAGTCACCCACCACGTTGCCGTGGTAGAGGCGCAGTGCGGCGACCCTTCATCTATTTTAAGGACTAGCTACGTCCGAATTCCTGACTCCTCCAAGCCGGATACCCGCGGAGAGGAGGATGTAACTCAAGACCTGAGCTTAGGAGCAGGCAATGGGCTAGATTTGTTGGACAATATCCAAGAATCCGAACTTCAGAGTTCGGAAACTCTTCGGCCTCCGAATCTTGGATTGGGTGAGGTTTCAGATTCAACGACACCCGCCCACCCGAACATAAGCGATCTCTTCCAAATCAGGTAGAGGCCCAAGGAAACAGTACATCATTACTGGGCCAGATTCCTCCTGGTTATGAACAGGATAAAGGATTGCCACGAGGGAGACGCAATCTCAATTTTCTGCAGTAATTGCACGGACGAGGGAATCCTTAACGCCGTAAGTCGTCGTGATATTACACGCTTCGCTGACTTGGCGTCCATAGTACAAAAATACTGTGCGATGGAAAGCGCCTGGAAAACTGAAATAAAATTTTGGGATAATCCGGCCTTGAATAGTAATCCCGTCCGAACTAAGAGGGTGCATCATCATAGGACACCCGGGATAAACACCAAAAAGCCAAAACCCTCTACAGGGCATGGAACCATACTGGAAAGGTGGCTTGATGGACCCTGTAGAATTCACAGTACAGAGGACGCCACACCAACTCACAACCTTAGAGCATGTTGGATACTCCGGCAGGTGGCCAAAATTGGCGAGGACCTCTTAATTCTGGAGGCCGCAGAAAGCCAGCCCGAGGACACCAGTACCGTTCTCACAGTCTTCGAGACTTCCGCATCAAACAGTATGCTAAAAAGAACACTCCGCAGCCTCGCTAAAGTCTATCAAGTTGCAACAATAAATCCATGGAGCGACACTGCTATTACCTTCAATGCAAGTGATGAACCTAGATTCCGAACAGCCCGAGCACCAGGCGCATTGGTCCTCAGTCCCATAGTGGACGGCTTTCGCCTCACCAAGGTGCTCATGGATGGAGGCAGCGGACTGAACCTTATTTATGAGGAAACCCTTGAAAAAATGGAAATAGACTGGAACCGCATCGAGCGAAGCAGCACAACCTTTAGAGGAATAATCCCCAGTCGGGAAGCGCGTTGCACAGGAAAAATCACACTAGATGTGGTGTTTGGCACGCTGGATAATTACATGTCTGAAGAAGTCACGTTTCAGGTGGCCCCGTTCAAAAGCAGATATCACGCTTTACTGGGACGGGAAGCATTCTCAATATTCCAAGCAATACCCCATTACGGGTACATGAAGCTTAAGATGCCCGTGCCGAACGGAATTATCACTCTAGCTAGTGATCCGGACGTAGCACTCCGCGCCGAAAACAAGACGGCCGCATTAGCCCTTGAGGCACTATCCGAAGCCTTAGCGGCCGAGGAACTGACTGCGCTGTGCTCCACAGTTAACAGGGATGATGTGATACTCGATAAGAGATCCAAATCCACATCCTTCAAGCCAGCTGACGAAATAGTCAAATTCCAGGTCCATCCAACGGACCCCAATAAAACAACTTCCATCGGGGCATGACTGAACCCTGATGTAGACGCCGCACTGCGAGAGTTCCTACGAGAGAACTGGGACATTTTTTCCTGGCACCCTTTAGACATGCCAGGGATCCGACGCAGGTTGGCCGAACACAGCTTAAATATCCTAAAAGGATTCAAACCTATCAAACAAGCCCTTCCACGTTTTTCCGAACCCAAGAGACAGGCTATGGGAGAAGAGCTAGCCAAGCTATTGGAGGCCAGATTCATTAGAGACATAAAACATCCGGACTGGCTAGCAAACTTGGTGATGGTACCAAAGAAGGACAAATCCTGGCACATGTGTGTTGATTTTAAAGACCTCAACAAGGCTTGCCCAAAGGATCCCTTCCCCCTCCCCCGTATCGATCAAATTATCGATGCCACCGTAGGACACGACTCGTTGTGTTTCCTCGACGCATACTCCGGATACCATCAAAACAAGATGGCAGAATCAGACCAAGCCGCAACAGCATTCATCACACCATACGACCCATTCTGCTTCAACACAATGCCCTTCGGGCTGAAAAACGCCGGCGCAACATATCAGCGCATGATCCAGACATGTCTGGCAAATCAGATCGGCAAAACAGTGGAGGCATATGTTGATGATGTGGTCATCAAATCAATACACGTCGAATCTCTAGTAGACGACTTGAGGCTTACATTCGATAACCTCCGAAAATATGACATCAAGCTCAACCCCGAAAAATGCGTCTTCGGCGTTCCAGCCGGAAAGCTCTTGGGCTTCATTGTATCCGGTAGAGGAATTGAAGCAAATCCAGCCAAGATCCGAGCTTTGTCACAATTGGATATCCCAAAGGACCTCAAAAAAATACAAAAATTAACCGGATGCGTGGCGGCTTTAAGCCGCTTCATCTCCCGCTTGGGAGAAAAGGCACTACCCCTCTATCGCCTCCTTCGGCGCACCGAACACTTTGAGTGGACGGAGGCCGCCATGGCCGGACTTGATGAAATAAAAGCCATATTGGCAACAAACCCAGTCCTGGCCGCACCGAACACCGGCGAACCAATGTTATTGTACATTGCAGCAACACATCAAGTTGTCAGCGCAGTGCTCGTTGTCGAGCGGGAAACGGATGGACACAAATTCCCCTTCAAAGGCCGGTCTACTATGTATCCACTATCCTCACTCCATGCAAATCACGGTACCCGCATTATCAAAAGATTGCATACGCGGTATTCATGGCATCCCGGAAGCTACGACACTACTTTCAAGAGTGTTCCATAACAGTAGCCACAGAAGTACCACTCAACGATATTATCAACAACCGCGACGCAACAGGCCGGATTGCAAAATGGGCCATCGAGCTTCTCCCGTTCGATATAACCTATAAGCCACGACGAGCTATTAAATCGCAAGTTCTGGCCGACTTCGTCGCAGAATGGACGGAGGCCGAGCTCCCTAAAGAGTACGACACATATTCAAACTGGATTATGCATTTCGATGGCTCCAAAATGTTGGCCGGACTGGGGGCTGGCGTCGTCCTAACGTCCCCCACAGGAGACACAGTCCAATATGTGCTCCAAATCATGTACATGGATTCCAACAATGCAGCCGAATATGAGGCCCTCCTACATGGTCTCCGGAGAGCAGTATCCATGGGTATCCAGCGCCTAGAGGTACGCAGGGATTCAAACCTCGCGATATCCCAAATAAATGGAGACTTCGATGCCAAGGACCCAAAAATGGCAGCTTACCGCAATGCCGTCCTAAAAATGTCAGCTCGGTTCGAAGGGCTGGAGTTTCACCATATAGCCCGAGAAAACAATCAAGCAACGGACGTCCTGGCACGCATCGGAGCAAAACGCGATGTAGTCCCCCCCAACATCTTTTTGGAAAGATTGTTCAAGCCATCCGTAGCATGGGAGGGGGAATCCGCAAATAACAGCCCGGACCCAGCCGCACCACTCGACGCCGAACAATCTGACACAATTGGAGGCTCTGCCAATGAAATTACACCTTCAGCCCATGTAATAATGGCGGTCATCGCCCCGTGGACAGAACCATTCCTAGCCTACCTTACTAGGCAGGAACTCCCAGAGGACCAAAACGAGGCCCGCTGCATAGTGCGGCGATCTAAAGCCTATAGAGTCCATGAGGGAGAGCTTTATAAGAAAAGCACTACCGGAGTCCTTCAAAGGTGCATCTCCGAAGAGGAAGGGCAGAACCTTCTGGCTGAAATTCATGCCGGACTCGGTGGTCACCACGCCGCTGTTCGGTCCCTTGTTAGCAAGGCTTTCCGTACAGGCTTTTATTGGCCGACGGCCCGGGAAGACGCTCAGGACCTAGTCCAACAATGCGCTGGTTGCCAACTTTTTGCCAACCAAAGCCATATGCCACCCATCACACTCCAAACTATACCCATCACCTGGCCTTTTGCGGTCTGGGGGCTTGACATGGTCGGACCCTTTAAAGGTGGGACCGATAGGAAAAAATACTTACTGGTCATGGTGGATAAATTCACCAAATGGATAGAAGCCAAGCCTGTTAAAACGGCCGAATCTGGACCTGTGATAGACTTCATATCCGGGGTTGTACACCGTTATGGCGTCCCCCACAGCATCATAATCGATAACGGTAAAAACTTTACCGCCGACGAGGTAAAACTCTGGTGCAAAAACATGGGCATCAAGCTCGATTATGCTTCCGTCTATCACCCACAAACAATGGCCAGGTCGAACATGCAAATGGTCTTATCATGAGCGGCATTAAACCCAGACTGGTGTGGTCCCTCAAGGAATCTAACACACACTGGGTAGAGGAGCTCGACTCCGTGCTAAGGGGGCTGCGGACCACGCCAAATCGCACCACCGGATACACACCATTTTTTATGGTGTACGGCGCAGAGGCAGTTCTGCCCTGCGACATAATTCATGACTCACCTAGAGTGCGCATGTACGAAGAAAGAGAAGCCGAGCTCGATCGGCAGGACAACTTGGACGCCCTAGAGGAGGAGCGTGACGTGGCAAAAGCTCGTTCCGCATTTTATCAACAGCAGGCCCGAAGATATCAAAGCAGAGAAGTATGGGCCAAAAATTACAATGTTGGCGAACTAGTTCTACGCCTGCCGGATAGGAAAAAGGACAAACTCAAGCCCAAGTGGGAAGGTCCATTCATAATTGACCAAGTCCTGATTGGCGGGGCGTACCGCCTGCGAGATGCGTCGGATAACTGACTCGAGCTGAACCCGTGGAACGCCACCCGTCTCCGAAGATTCTACGCCTAGCGCCGGACTCTGTGTTCGTCTCCTTCCTCTGTCCATTTTTTGCATTTTTCTGTCTTAAATTTATCGCCTTCCCCTCTTTTCTTTTATAGCCCTTAAAGGCTCATCTAGTGACGCGCCACTCGCGCTCATTAAACCTGGGGGCTTCTTTAACAGAAGCTTATTTATACGGGCTTCACGCCCAACACATGCGTCAAACTTCCGCATGTACCTTTTTCTTCACCATTATATGCATCGATATGACTTAAGTTTTGGCCAAGCTGGGTTGCCTGGCTCCTGTGCTTACCCCTACGTTCCCGATTGTTCGGCTAGGCGGTAAAGGGAGCACCTCTGACTGGGTGAAGCTGAAAGCTAGCGTTCTTAAGGGAATATTCAGACGGTGAGATAAAAGATGATCTTTTTACTCATTTTATGCGCCCCCAGATGCTTTTTTCTGCGTCTTTTTACGCAGTCCGGACATGCACTTTAGGGCATGCCTCCCAGCGAAAGGAACACCTAACGAAACTATTCTCTTTGGAAGATGTTTCTTACTAACCATGTAATATAACATAACTAGTTGGGCACTTGTTTGATAAAGCACTAATGACCCCTATGCTTGGTCTCCACGCATACCACGGTTCTTATATAACTGCTATGGTATTCGGACACACTCCGGACCGTCAGGTCCCGAGGTTGAAGGAAAAAGGTCGGCAACGACAAACGATCTACAATCCGGCTAGAAGGCATTACACATGTCAATTCAAAATTACATAGTCATTCTGACTGATTGTATTCCTCTTCTATACCATCTAACAGGCTGTCTAATTTACAGTCCTGCTGGGAATACTTCGCGGCCAACTCTACTTGGCCGTATACTAAGCTCACAGGGATCTCCTTCCCGTCAGGCCCCACTGGTCCGACCTCGGCCATGTGGTTTGGGTGAGACTTCGTAAAACGGGTCTTCACCATGGCCCAGGCTTCCCTAGCGCCTTGTCGGCAGGCCGATATCTTCCACAACCGGAAGCATCGCCGAGCTCCCTTCAGCTTCTCCGCAAGCTCTACAAGGCCCTCGGGCATGGAGTGGGCACGCCATAAGGCTTGGGCAACACCTCGCATCGCCTGCTGAATTCGCTCGTGCAGTTGCATGAGTTTGGGAAGAAGGTCACCCGTAGAACCGGGCATCTCCTCTGCAGGACGACCTGTGAGCATACCTATAGACATTACTTTGTTAATCGACGTCCTCGCCGAACTCTTTTTTTCAAAGTTCGTTCAAGCACTTACTGAATATGCCGTGTCGAAGCCGTTGATACTCCCTCGTGGAGTCCTACAGCTGGCCACGAACATCTTTAAGTTCGACGTCCAGCCTGGTGTTGGCATCCTGAAGATCATTCTTCTCTCGCCTCACCTTTGTCAACGTACTCTCACCGGCCTTTAGCCGGCGTAAGAGTTGTTGCTTTTTCGGATCGAGTCTGGCGCCATCTGCAACATGATTTGTCAGATTTGCACCCACACCGCACAATACTAATCTTTCGAAGCGTATCTTACCTGAGGGGGTCTCTTTGGGCTCCCCTACTGCGGCTAGTGCGGCCTCTAGTTGGGCCTTGCACTTTTCCAGCTCCTGGGACAGTACGGTATTCTTCTCTGTAAGAACCTGCTTATTAAATGATCCTTAAATCAATTGCTCTAACTGTTTCAAGTCTCGGGGGCTACTGGTATATCTATATTTGACCAAAAATTTCTTACCCGTAAGTCTTTTACATACTGCTCCGTGGCTCTGGCTAAACCATTTTGAGCGACACGGAGGTACCCATCTCCCGAATTAAAGGCATCTAAAGCCTCTTGGGAGAAACAAGCGTCGCGTAGAACTGTCCGGCGACGCCTGTGGTTCATGGCACTCTCCACTTCAGAATTTGTGGCAGACAGCCTATCCGCATCCTCTGTTGGAGGAGCGTCCGGTGCGCGCCTTTTGCTCGCCTCCGCTTCCTGGCCAGACGTTGGAGCCTGGCTGGTGGGGGCGCGATTGGCAACCTCTCCGGATGTAGTCCGGCGAGGTATCTTCTTCTGAAGATAGCACGAATGTTAATATGCCCTGACAGAATAACACCAGGGAAACAGAGGGTGCGCTATACCTTTGCGCCGGCATCTCAGTCCGGACTGCATTCCTTTTTGCCCCACGGGGTCCTACGGACCCTCGTTGGCTAGCCGCCGCAGGTTCGGCCTCCTGCCTTGGAAATCTCCCCTCCAAAACACGGTTATCGTCTGAAACACTGGAATACGTGAGAGTGGAATCTTTCTCAAGGGAATGAGACTCCAGTTTCTGTCATCTAGGAGGCCGGGATTAACCCTGGGTAATCAGCCGTAATGGCTACCAAGGTATTTTCCTTGCTTAGCTGATGGAACACCCCGTCGATAAGCTCCACCGATATGTCCGGGTCCTCTTCGGAGTCCGGATCGAGGGACCATTCTGGGTCCTCGGGCTGTGGAGGGCGGCTGTTTATATCCTTTACCTCCTGTCGCAGATCCTGCACTGAAGTCGTTAGACTACATATCTAACCATGGGAGTATAAAACAGACGGGCAAGCGCAACTATTCACTTACCCAACTTGGAGGATCATACATAGTAAATCCGGCCTGCGGATTGACGCGGAGGAATTCCTCCTTTTCTCCCTTGTACAAAGAGGATAAGATCTTTACTAGGGAGGCAGCTGAGGCCGGCCCCTTACGACCGTAATGGGTGGCGTCATCCTCCCCGTTGAAATCCCACATGGGGTGGCCTCTATATTGAAGCTGCTGCACCCCTCGCATAATGCATGCGGCCATGACTCCAATCATGGTTAGTTCGGAATGAGCCAATAGTCTTATCCGGACCATCAGGTAAAGGACGTCTCTGTCGCTTTCTTTCTGAGAGCTCCGCGGACGCCAGCTCAAGTGTTTCTTCAATGGGGCACTGTTGAACTCAGGGAGACCGACCCAGATAGGGTCCGGTAGCGGGACATCATCTATGTAAAACCATTCCAAAGGCCAGTCCTCGGACGCCTTCTTTGGGGTTCCGGATAGGTATCCGGTCCCGGCGATGCGCCATACTTCGGCTCCGCCCACTTGGTATATAGACCCTTCTGGAGAATGGGGCACCAGGCAGAATAACCTCTTCCACAGCGCGAAATGAGCCTCAACACCTAAAAATAGCTTGCGAAGGGCGACGAAACCCGCAATATGTAATACGGAGGCGGGCGTGAGATTGTGCAGCTAGAGGCCGTAGAACTCCAGAAGCTTGCGGAGAAATGGATGAATTGGAAACCCCAGTCCCCTTATTAGATAGGGGACGAGGCACACCCGCTCTCCTTTAGAAGGATTGGGGGTGCTCTCCGCTTGTTTTCCGCCATTATAGGTGGCGAGACCGGCTCGGACCGGGACCATGTATGCCTGAGGGAGAAATCCCTTAGCCTGAAGCGACACTAACTCGCTATGCGGGATGGTGCAACTCTCCCAGTCCCCGGGTTTGTTACCGGAGGGGCGAGGGGAGGAGCTGCGACGGCTGGTCATGTTGGAATGGACCTTTGCTGGAAGCGCTCTGATGATAACTCGCGGAGAGGAGAAGATGTGGGTTGGATCTAAATCCCCATCCCGTTAAATAGGCGGCTCGTTTATACGGCTAGGGGCATGGATGTAAAAATGCCCTGGCTTTTCGTATTCATTTGACACGTGGAAGACATCCATTATTGGGCGTGGGAGTCGAGGAGCGCTACATTACAAAAATCGGACATTATTCCTACAGGTACACAAGATTTGGAGAAGAACCCGCCTTGCAATGCCGAACAATCTGCGCGCCGGACTCGTCGTCATTGAAGCCTGGTTCGGGGGCTACTGAGAGAGTCCTGGATTAAGGGGTGTTCGGGTAGCCGGACTATACCTTCAGCCAGACTCCAGGACTATGAAGATACAAGATTGAAGACTTCGTCCCGTGTCCGGATGGGACTTTCCTTGGCGTGGAAGGCAAGCTTGGCGATGCGGATATTCAAGATTTCCTACCATTGTAACCGACTCTATGTAACCCTAACCCTATCCGGTATCTATATAAACCGGAGGGTTGTAGTCCGTAGGCAATCAAGTCCATATACAACAATCATACCATAGGCTAGCTTCTAGGGTTTAGCCTCCTTGATCTCATGGTAGATCTACTCTTGTACTACCCATATCATCAATATTAATCAAGCAGGACGTAGAGTTTTACCTCCATCAAGAGGGCCCGAACCTGGGTAAAACATCGTGTTCCCTGCCTCCTGTTACCATCCGGCCTAGACGCACAGTTCGGGACCCACAACCCGAGATCCGCCGGTTTTGACACCGACAGTTTGCTAATTACACTTTCAAAGATGGAGTACCTAAAAAACTTGGAGATCCAGGAATACCAGCTATACCTTGCTCTATCAAAAAGAATTATGTGAAAACTGCTTTGTGTGATTTAGGAGCTTGTGTTAGTGTTATGCCTTTCTCTTTATATAAAAGAATTGACTTGAATAAACTCACACCTACTGAAATATCTTTGCAAATGGCTGATAAATCAACTGCCATACCTATCAGTATCTGTGAGGATGTGCCCGTTATTGTTGCTAATGTTACTATTTTGACTGACTTTGTTATACTTGAGATGCCCGAGGACGACAACATGTCGATTATCCTTGGTAGACCCTTCTTGAATACTACAGGGGCTGTTATTGATTGCAATAAAAGCAAGGTCACTTTTCATATTAATGGCAATGAGCATACAGTGCACTTTCCGAAGAAACAATTCCAAGTGAATGGTATTAATGTTATTGAAAAATCTTCGACAATGACTATTGGAAGTTTTCAAATACCTCCACCTACTATCAAAAAGAAATATGAAATGCTTATTGTTGGGGAAATGCGTATCCCTAGGTAACTTAGTGATTTATGAAAGTTCTTCGGTTTCATTCTAATCGAAAGTGGTTGTTAATAAGACTTGATCAACCTTATTAATGGATCATTTTTGAGTGGTATGAAGTTGATGAATTTAGTAAGCACTACTTTCTGTCCCTACTTTTTATTATCTATTTTTATTAGTTAATTAAAATAAAATGCCATGTTTTGTCTATTTTCTGAATTTCCTGTGTAATAAAAAAATGACCCAAAAATAGAAGTTCTCAGAATGCCCTGAAAATTTTATACAATTTTTTCTGAATATTTGAGATTTTTTGGTGCAATAAACATCAGAGTGAGGTGCACTAGGTGGGCACATCCCACCTGGGCGCGCCAGCACCCCTAGGCGCGCCCTAGTGGGTTGTGGGCCCCACGTGGGCCCCCTCACTTACCTCTTCATACCACATCATCACTTACCTCCAGAAAAAAAATCCCATTGCTCTCTCTCCCGTGTTCTTGAGCTCAAACCCGCGGATTTCGATCTCTTTGCTCAAAGCTCCGTTTCTGAAACTGTTTCGGGGGATTGTTGCTTGGTATGTGACTCCACCATTTTTCCAATTAGTTTTTGCTTTAGTGGTTTATATTTTGAATAATTAGCTACTCTTGGTGCTGTTGTAGATGTGCTTGCATGTTGAATTCTTAGTGTTCTAAGTAGTTTGAATGCTTGCTATGGCCTCTATGTATCCCTATGAGTAGTCGCTATCAATCTTACAAAGTTTTGTTGACAAATTTTTGTCACTCAAAAAAATTTATTTTCACAAAATTGTACGCGAACATGAATATCTTCAGGAAGTTTGGCTCTAAGAAGAACTCCAAGGGTGTTATTGGGGAGTCTTCTGACAATGATCTCCACCCTCGGAGGTTGGCGGAAGTACGGCCATGCGAATGGCCGCACACCCCATTGCTGCAAGAGGCTGGGATTCTTGAGGAGTTCATGCAATATATTGCTAATGCCGGCCTCACCGACTTCATCGCAGATGAGTGTGACCAGCACCACATGCTCACAAACACCTTTGTTCAGAGCTTTACTTTCTTGCCTAGGAATAATCCTCCTGAAGTGAGCTTTGATTTATATGCTGGAAACCATCAGATACCACTTACTGAGTTTTGTGACATATGCATGATCCAGTCCGATGGGAGCTTGGCTGAGCCTAGGCCGGCTGGGTTTGAGGATTTTTATCGCACTCTAACAGTGGGTGATGAGAGAGGAGTGTCAGCCACCACGACTGCTAGCATACACTTTCCTGCCATACATTATTTTGCTTTATTTGTTGCTAAGTGCTTACTTTCTAGAAAGAAACTAGGTGCGCTGAGTGCACCAGACTTTGTTGTTTTACGCCGAGCACTAGAGGGCGACAACACCTATAGCTTGGGAGCTACTGTGGCTCGTCGCCTCCATCTTAATAAATCACAGGGTGAAATACATGGTGGAATTTATGCTACTCATTTGGCGGCTCACTTCGAGGTTGAGATACGCCCTCATGATTTCCCTCTGACCAAACTTTACCTAGACCGTGCAACCATGGATCGCACCATTTTACTGATATCGAATCTCCTCACATCCCTATTCCGTATAACTTGGTTTTTAGTGTGAGGACTCGTGATGTTATTCCATTACCTGCTCCTTCTTTGTTTGATTCTGTTGCCAGGGGCGGATACAGGATTAAGCCTGTAGATATCATCGCCTACCGGAACGCTCAGGCTGCTGCAGAGGAGGCGGGGGCACCTCCACAGTGGGATCAGTGGATGCCTGCTCCCTAGGATCCCTACTACCCTCCAGGCTACTGATTCACTACCAAGTTAGGCCAAAAGCCTAAACTTGGGGGAGTAAGTATCTCTCACCGACATTACATTCATGCATATCATTCTATTTGTCGGTGTTCACACTTTTTCATTATATCATCCATGCTTAGATTTATTTTCTTGCTTTCTTCTTGTGTGTTTGAAAAACTTTAGAAAAACCAAAAAAATTAGTTGTAGTTAATTTACTTTCTATGCATGCTTAGTAGTAGTACTAAAAAGAAAACCAAAAACTCCAAAAAAAACAGTGTGTTTCTCTGAATTTCTTTTCTTTTATTCAAGTTGTACCGAGGAGAAGACCATGATGAAAATGTTGAGTGGCTCTCATATCAATAATTGCTGAACTAATAAAGAGCCCATTTTACCTTGTCTTCTCCTGTTGAAAAAAATGTTTGCAGATTCCAGCTTAGTCCATGGCACTCTTGCACTATTATTATTTTCATATCATTCGGTCGTGCAAGTGAAAGGCAATAATGACGACATTCGATGAATTGGCCGTGGCAAAGAGAAACTGGTATGTACTCGAATTATCTTGTCTATGTAAATATGTTTAACCTAGTGTCCATGATTCAACCCGTTATGATTAAACATGTTTGCAATGACAATTAGAGATTATAGTTTCTCATGCCATGCATAACTAGCTGGGAGTTAATAACGATTTAGCTTGAATATCAACATGCGTTAAAATGACTGTGATGTAGTATGATGATATGGTATCCTCCTCTGAATGTTCAAGTGGCTTGACTTGGCACATGTTCATGCATGTAGTTGAATCAAAACCAACATAGCCTCTATAATGTTAATGTTCATGGTGTTCATATCCTACTCATGCTAGTGTCCAATGTTACTTATGCATAATGCATGGTTATGATCGTTGTTGCTCTCTAGCTGGCCGCTTCTCAATCTAAATTGCTAGCCTTCGCCTGTACTAAGTGGGGATTCTGCTTGTACATCAAAAACCTTGAACCCAAAGTTATTACAGATGAGTCCACCATACCTACCTATATACGGTATTACCCAGCCATCCTAAGTAAATTTGCATGTGCCACCTCTAAAAACTTCTAAAAATTATCCGTTTTGTGTGCCTGGATCATTCATGGAATGACGGGAGGTGGTCGATATCTTCCGTGCTAAGCGGTTTATTCTTAGGTCGAGTGTTTATTCACTTGCCATCGCACGAGAAAATGGGCGGTAATAGGGATGCCTAGTCCCAAACTGCAAACATGAAAAAGAGTTCATCTCTGAAATAATTAAACAAAAACTCCCAATGGAGTCAAAACCTTTACTTTTACCACTTGGGAACCGCCACTAGCGTGCTTAGCATGGAAGATGTTGATAACTGATGGTCGTGAAGTCAATTAGAAGGGTGCATGTCTCAAAATATCATTTATCTCTATTTTAAAAAGTGAGCTCTGGCACCTCTACAAATCACTGCTTCCCTCTGCGAAGGTACTTTCTATTTACTTTTATGTTGTGTCATCACCTTCTAAAAAACAAGCACCAGAAACTGAGTAGAGCATATCGGTCATGATTTATGCATTGTGTGTAGCTAATGTCGGGTGCATCGGGACTGGATCTTTTCTACCATGAATTACAATGTTTAATCGCTTCTTGAACTTTGGTGGTGCTCTGCATTTATGTTTTGCGGTCTCAGAAAGGGCTAGCGAGATACCATTATTATCATATTGTATCATGGTTGTTTTGACTACGTGTTGCCGTTCGAGATATCTTATTATTGCTTGCTAGCTGATTATGTCATTGATATGAGTCATTATAATCTTTAAGAGTTATTGTCGACATGGTTAGTTATAATGTTGGCTGAAAACCTGGGTGATGTTTAAGCTTATTTATGCAAACAAGAGCAAAAGAGTTCGTAAAAGTTTTTCTTTCTCACTTTCAGTTTATCAACTAAATTGCTTGAGGACAAGCAAAGGTTTAAGCTTGGGGGAGTTGATATGTCTCCAACGTATCTACTTTTTCTCACGCTTTTTCTCTTGTTTTGGACTCTAATATGCATGATTTGAATTATAGCGACCCGACCTCAAATGGTCAAGTCTCTGTGCTTCAGTGTCATCCCTGGATCAGTAATGCTGACACACATAGTACTCGAAGGATTTATAACAGAGTAGCAATCACACACTTATTACACCGAATGTCTCCAAAGAGAGCTTATTACAATAAATATGGCTTAAGGCCATCTAATACGATAACAGCGGAAGGCTTGGAAGATAAAGTGAGTCCATCAACTCCAACGGCATAGCTGAGTTGCACGGCAACGACCTAACGAACCTTACTCCTCGTCTGAAAAGTCTGCAACATAATACGTTGCAGCCCGAAAACGGGACAACACATGGAATATGCTGGCAATATAACACAGTAGAGCAAGAAAAAAATAATGCTATCACTACATGCATATTTGGCTGGTGGAAAGCTCTATCGTTATAGTTTTTGCGAAAAACCAATTTTTCCCTACAACAAAGGAATAAATTTTATTTAACTATCATGGTAGTTGAAACATCATTGAGAAGGTTCCTCCAACTCAATCCCAGTTAAAGTAATTTACAACCCAACAATATTAAATTAGAGTGATGAGATACTTAGGATACTCCAAGTACTAGATACTCAAGATTGTCCATAACCGGGGACACAGCTAACCATGATTAGTTTATACACTCTGCAGAGGTTTGCACACTTTTCCCCACAAGACTCGATCGCCTCCGTTGGATTTCTCGCACTACATGGTGTTTGAGAAATGGATGACCGAGACACAGTCTTTCAGAAACATTAACTCTTTACTCCGGGTAGACCATACCAAACCTACATCCCTCTACCTTCTGATCCACCTCTTCAAGAGCTCGTGCAACCTACTCAACTAAGCTAGAGCCCATAATAGCTTGTGGATGCACACAGAAGTTTCTAGCATGAAAATATCTCAGTTCCCTTTGAGCGTGGGTGGCGAACCTTAGGATGATCACACGGGTACTCCGGGATATCCTAGGGCAACACTGGGTTCTCTAGGTGCCCGACAAGCAATCCACCCAGATGTGTATTAAAGTTGCCACCTTAAGTTGAACCATTAATTAACAATCTCACGTCTGCCATGGATTCACTCACCCAAACCACGTCTACGAGCATAGCATAGCAATATAAGCAATACGTAGAAGTAACTCCCAAGGTTTGAATATAACAGGGCAAAGGTTCTACCTCATCAAGTACTTCCCAATCCACATGTTAATCACATCCTAATAATGCAATGTCTGAGGATTGGAACTAATGCATAAAAACTGGGTATGACAGGAGTATGATCAATGTGTTACTTGCCTTGCTGACGATCCGCAAAATCTAGGGACTCATAGAAGCACGCTTTGCACTCCGGGAATTCTATCTCAAACAGACAATAGCATACATAAGCAATCAAGCAAAGAAACATGGGTGAATCTCAAATAAGAAGATCTAACCAGAGAGTTCAACTTAAGAACTCCAGCTTGCGAAAAGAATCAAATCAAACGGAGCAACGAAACTCAAACTGCAAAAGAAACAAGATCCGTTTACTAATCTGGACTAAAGTCAAATTTTACAATACCAAAATCTTGTTCAAGTTGGTTAAACATAAAGAGGGTTTCGAGATGAAGATCTAGGCGCTTGAATCGCCTGATTCCGACAAACGAGCGAAAAGGTAAACTAAAACGAAAATTGGATCAGAAATTGCGTTCGAAAATAATCGCGGGAAAATCCGAGAAAAAGAAAACTGACAAACAAGCTAATGAACGAACGTTCGTTGTCTGTAACTAACGAGCGAAAACCGTTCGTTAAAACGAATGTATGGACAAACGTCCGCTATATAAGCTAAACCGAGAAAACCAGTGAACCGATCTGAAAAAAAACGAACTAGGTTTTCTAAAAAACCGGATCAGTTTAAAAAAACCGAACGACGGCGAGGCGTATACCTCCGGCGAGGCGGGGCTGCGGCTCCGGCGAGGGGGGCGGCGGCGGCGCGGCACGGCAGGCGGGGCGGCGGCGCTGTAGAGGCAGCGGCGCGGGTGGCGGGGTTGGTGATGGTGGGGGGGTCCGGTGGCGGGGTATTTAAGGAGGGGGGCTGCTTGGGGAAGGGGCAAGCGGTGCGGGGAGGCGGAGTCCTGGCCGGACTCAGGGTCGGGGCGGCGGCGGCCTCCCGTTCTCCTGGAGGGAGACGTCGGCGCGGGGCTAGCGGGCCGCTCGGCTGGGCTTCGGCCCACTCGGGCGCTGAGAGATTTTTTTAAAATAATTTTGCTGGAACTTAAATAAATTCTAGAAAATAAAATAAAAATTTAAAATACCGAAACAAATTTTCACCGTCTAAATAAAATATTTAGAACGAGATGAACATTTTCTTGGCCCTAAAATGCAATTTTGAAAAATGTGCATTTTTTCTAATGCAAATAAAATAGCAATAAAATCTGAATAAAATCAAATATTTGATTTTAATATTTTTCCTCTAATATTTCAATTATTTTGGAGAAGTCATAATATCTCCTCTCATATATTTATGTCAATATGTACTTTTATCTTGAATCTTCCGCACTTGTGCTTCAAAAGAAGGGACAAAAAAAGAAAGGCCAAATATATATATATATATATATATATATATATATATATAAAGAAGGGACAATGCTACTATCCTTTTTCACACTTGTGCTTTAATGTAGCACCATAATCTTCATGATAGATTGTCTTTTGTTTTGTCATTTTCATATACTAGTGGGAATTCATCATTATAGAACTTGGCTTGTATATTCCAACAATGGGCCTCCTCAAGTGCTCTAGGTCTTCGTGAGCAAGCAAGTTGGATGCACACCCACTTAGTTTCTTTTGTTGAGCTTTCATACATTTATAGCTCTAGCATCCGTTGCATGGCAATCCCTACTCCTTGCATTAACATCAATCGATGGGCATCTCCATAGCCCGTTGATTAGCCTCGTTGATGTGAGACTATCTCCTTTTTTTGTCTTCTCCACATAACCCCCATCATCATATTCTATTCCACCCATAGTGCTATATCCATGGCTCGCGCTCATGTATTGCGTGAAAGTTTATAGGTTTGAGATTACTAAAAGTATGAACCAATTGCTTGGCTTGTCATCGGGGTTGTGCGTGATGAGAACATTCTTGTGTGACGAAAATGGAGCATGACTGAACTATATGATTTTGTAGGGATGAACTTTCTTTGGCCATGTTATTTTGAGAGGACATAATTGCTTAGTTAGTATGCTTGAAGTATTATTATTTTTATGTCAATATGAACTTTTATCTTGAATCTTCCGGATCTGAATATTCATACTACAATTAAGAAGAATTACATTAAAATTATGCCAAGTAGCACTCCGCATCAAAAATTCTGTTTTTATCATTTACCTACTCGAGGACGAGCAGGAATTAAGCTTGGGGATGCTTGACATGTCTCCAACATATCTATAATTTTTGATTGCTCCATGCTATATTATCTACTGGTTTGGACATTATTGGGCTTTATTATCCACTTTTATATTATTTTTGGGACTAACCTATTAACCGGAGGCCCAACCCAGAATTGCTATTTTTTTTGCCTATTTTAGGGTTTCGAAGAAAAGGAATATCAAACGGAGTCCAAACAGAATGAAACCTTCGGGACGTGATTTTCTCACCAAACATGATCCAGGAGACTTGGACCCTATGTCAAGAAACAAAGGAGGAGGCCACGAGGTAGGGGGCGCGCCTACCCCCCAGGCGCGCCCTCCACCCTCGTGGCCCCCCTGTTGCTCCACCGACATACTCCTTCCTCCTATATATACCTACGTACCCCCGAATGATCAGATACGGAGCCAAAACCCTAATTCCACCGCCGCAACTTTCTGTATCCACGAGATCCCATCTCGGGGCCTGTTCCGGAGCTCCGCCGTAGGGGGTATCAATCATGGAGGGCTTCTACATCATCACTATAGCCCCTCCGGTGAAGTGTGAGTAGTTCACCTCAGACCTACGGGTCCATAGTTATTAGCTAGATGGCTTCTTCTCTCTTTTTGGATCTCAATACAATGTTCTCCCCCTCTCTTGTGGAGATCTATTCGATGTAATCTTCTTTTTGCAGTGTGTTTGTTGAGACCGATGAATTGTGGGTTTATGATCAAGTCTATCTATGAACAATATTTGAATCTTCTCTGAATTCTTTTATGTATGATTGGTTATCTTTGCAAGTCTCTTCGAATTATCAGTTTGGTTTGGCCTACTAGATTGATCTTTCTTGCAATGGGAGAAGTGCTTGGCTTTGGGTTCAATCTTGCGGTGTCCTTTCCCAGTGACAGTAAGGGCAGCAAGGAACGTATTGTATTGTTGCCATCGAGGATAACAAGATGGGGTTTTCATCATATTGCATGAGTTTATCCCTCTACATCATGTCATCTTGCTTAAGGTGTTACTCTGTTTTCATTAACTTAATACTCTAGATGCATGCTCGATAGCGGTCGATGAGTGGAGTAATAGTAGTAGATGCAGGCAGGAGTCGGTCTACTTGTCTCGGACGTGATGCCTATATACATGATCATGCCTAGATATTCTCATAACTATGCTCAATTCTGTCAATTGCTCAACAATAATTTGTTCACCCACCGTAGAATACTTATGCTCTTGAGAGAAGCCACTAGTGAAACCTATGGCCCCCGGGTCTATCTTCATCATATTAATCTTCCAATACTTAGTTATTTCCTTTGCTTTTTTCCTTTGCTTTTATTTTACTTTGCATCTTTATCATAAAAATACCAAAAATATTATCTTATCATATCTATCAGATCTCACTCTCGTAAGTGGCCGTGTAGGGATTGACAACCCCTTATCGAGTTGGTTGCGAGGATTTATTTGTTTTGTGTAGGTACGAGGGACTTGCGCGTGGCCTCCTACTGGATTGATACCTTGGTTCTCAAAACTGAGGGAAATACTTACGCTACCCTGCTGCATCATCCTTTCCTCTTCGGGGAAAAACCAACATAGTGCTCAAGAGGTAGCAATCATATATCTTGGCCAACTTCGCACTTGTATAAGTTTTTTTCACTGGGATAAAGTGAGCTACTTTGGTCAAGCGATCAACTACTTCCCATATAGAATCATATCCTGATTTGGTCCTGGGAAATCCGGTGATGAAATCAATGCCAAGTTTATCCCACTTCCATTCGGGTATCGGCATAGGCTGTAACAATCTTGCTGGCTTTTGATGTTCTGCCTTCACTCTCTGACATACATCACATACGGCTACATACTCGCCAATATCCTTCTTCATACTTGTCCACCAGAAACGTTCCTTCAAATCCAAATACATCTTGGTGTTTCCGGGGTGTATCGAGTATGGTGAGACATGAGCTTCCTGAAGTATTAACTTCCTGATCTCTATGTTATTGGGCACATAAACAAGGTCCTCAAACCATAAGGTGTCGTGCTCATCCTCACAAAAACCTTTGGCCTTTCCTTTGCTCATTCTCTCTTTTATCTCGGCAATCTCTTTGTCATCCTTCTGAGCTTCTCGAATCTTTCCTAACAATGTAGACTGAACCTCCATTGTTGCAACAAAACCTCTAGGAACAATCTCCAATCGAAGTTCCCTGAGATCCTCTGCTAACTCCTTTAGTAATCCTGTGCTCACTAGGGTGTTAGCATTACTCTTCCGACTCAAAGCGTCTGCTACGACATTGGCCTTGCCTGTATGATAGTAAAGCTTTATGTCATAATCCTTTATAAGATCCAACCATCTCCTCTGCCTAAGGTTCAGCTCCTTCTGGGTGAAAATGTACTTCAAACTCTTATGATCTGTGTACACATCACAGCGATTTCCAATAAGGTAATGTCTCCAGGTCTTCAACGCATGCACTATGGCTGCCAACTCCAAATCATGCGTGGCATAATTCAATTCGTGCAGTTTTAGTTATCGTGAGGCATACGAAACAACTCTTCCGTCCTGCATAAGCACACTTCCAAGTCCTAGGCGAGAAGTGTCGCAATACACTTGGAAATCCTTGTGTATATCTGGAGGAATCAGCATTGGGGCTGTAGTCAAACGTTTCTTTAATTCCTGAAAACTCGCCTCACATTTTTCCGTCCATTTAAACTTGGTATCCTTTTTCAATAACTCCGTCATTGGCTTCGCAATCTTGGAAAAATTCTCCATGAATCTCCGATAGTATCCCCGCAAGTCCAAGAAAATTGCGGATCTCGCTAACTGAAGTGGGTGCCAACCATTCAGTGACTGACTATACCTTGGTGGGATCTACTGCTATACCTTCTCCTGATATAACATGTCTAAGGAATCCAACTTCCTTCAACCAAAACTCGCATGTGCTGAACTTGGCACACAACTAATGTTTCCTGAGTTTCTCGAGAACTAAACGCAAATGCTCTTTGTGCTCCTCCTCATTCTTCGAGTATACCATCATATCATCGATGAACACCACAACAAACTTATCCAAATATTCCCTGAACACTTTGTTCATCATGCTCATGAAGTAGGCAGGGGCGTTAGTCAGTCCAAATGACATGACCGTATATTCATACAACCCGTACCGTGTGGTGAATGTTGTCTTTGGTATATCCTTCTCCCGGATCTTCAGCTGGTGATATCCTGATCGCAGATCGATCTTTGAAAACACCTTAGCTCCTTGCAACTGTTCAAACAAATCATTGATCATCGGCAGTGGGTATTTGTTCTTGATCGTGACCTCATTCAGTGCACGATAATCAACAACCATCCTTAGAGATTTATCCTTCTTCTCCACCAAAAGCACTGGGGCTCCCCATGGTGATGAACTCCATCGGATGTAACCTTTCTCTAATAACTCTTTGATCTGCTTCTTAATCTCCTCCATATCATTTGCGGGCATTCGGTAGGGTCTCTTTGATATTGGCCCTGTACCTGGCAATAGCTCTATCAAAAACTCGATGTCTCGATCCGGTGGCATGCCTGGTAACTCCTCGGGAAAGACATCCGGGTAATCCTTCACAATGGGCACTTCCTCCTGAACAACTCCCGTGAGGGTATTTACTTGGCTACTCCTAGGCACATGCCTTGATACATACTTAATCCTTTTTCCCTCCGGGGTGGTGAGATAAATCGACTTACTAGCACAGTCAATGCTTCCTCCATACTTTGACATCCAGTCCATGCCTAATATCACATCCAATCCTTGTGACTCCAAGATTATTAGGTCGGACGGAAAAACATGGCTACTAATGGTTAAGGGTATCTGGTCGCACCATCGACTAGCCATATACTCTGCTCCAGGTGAACTCACTAACAGAGGGGTCCTAAGGGTTTGGGTTGGTAGTTTAAACTTATCCTCGAATTCCCTTGATATGTATGAATGTGATGCACCGGTATCAAAAAGAACAAGAGCGGTAAAAGACTTAACCAAAAACTTACCTATAACCGCGTCTGGCTGCTCTTCAACCTCCTCCACGTTAACATGGTTCACTTGTCCTTTGTTGAATGGATTGGGCTTCTTCCTAGCGCTCCCATTGTCGTTTCCATTCTTCGCTTCAGGGCATTCCGTGGAATAGTGTCCAGTCTTCCCGCACTTAAAGAAAGTAATGTGACTTAGATCTCTCTTGGCGGGTGTGGCTGGATTGGGGCGGTTCTGATTGTTGTTTGTTCCGTTCCCAGTCCCATTCTTAGAACCATTGTGGTTATGCGAACTTCCTCCGGTGTGGGTATGACCTCCATGGTTATGAACAAGTCCTCCCGAGTTTGGGGTTAGCCTAGGCTTCTACTGAGCTCCTGGGTTATACCTCCCTTGCCCATACTTCCTCTTACGGCTCTCAATTTGTTGTTGCTTCCCTTCAATCATAAGAGCCTTATCTACCAACTCCTGGTAGTTGTTGAATGTTGCCACCATCAACTGCATGCTCATCTAACCATTCAGCCCTTCCATGAACTTTCCCGCTTCACGGCATCTGTGGCCACATCATCCGGGGCATAGCGGGATAATGTACTAAACTCATCCACGTACTGAGCTACCGTACGGTTTCCCTAGCGTAAGTTGCGAAACTCACGCTTCTTCATGCTCATAGCTCCTGTTGAGACATGGGATGTGCGAAAAGCTTGCTGAAACTGATCCCATGTAACAGTGGCTATAGGATAGGTGACTATGTAATTCTCCCACCATGAGGCTGTTGTTCCATCCAACTGATGTGCGGCAAAATGCACCTTCTCAGCATCTGTACATCCTGCAGTGGTTAACTCCCTTCCAATCCTGCGAAGCCAATCATCTGCCACTATCGGCTCGGTGCTGCTGGAAAACACCGGCGGTTGCAACCTCAGAAAGCGGGCTAAGTTGTCAACTGGTGGTGGTGGCGGTGGGTTGTTGATATTGTTGCTGCCTTGGTTCTGAACTAACAACTGCATCAGGGTATTCTGCTGCTGGATCAACTGAGTGAGCTCCGGTGGGAAGGTAAATCCGGGGTCATGTCTCGGAGGCATCTGATGGGTTTAGAGGGAAGAGAATAGAATAGAATGAGGTCTAATGAGAAAAACACCGCCCATATGCACATGAGACAAACACAATCATTTCACTCAATCAATCAAGCAAGGGCATACAATCGATCTAACTATCGTTACAAAAGTGCTCGGACTATACTATATACATGGTGGAATACTACTACTGATGTGGTGGTCTACTAGAAATATTGATCGGTCAAAGACTCCATGATGTCTGCTCCAGCTTCATCTTCGTAGTCATCATCGCTATCGTCGGGGTCCGAGTCGGTGTCGTCGATTATGATGTAGTCTCCCGGACTAATCTCCTTGGGTTCTTCGTCTTCTCCTCCTGGTGCGGGATCTCCCATGAATACTCCTAGCTTCCTTTCCAGATCGTCATTATTCTCCACTAGTACGATGATTTCCTCCTCATAATCTTCACGTGTAGCCTTGAGTTCTTCCTCCAGTTCCGTGATCCTTGTCATTGCCTTCTTCAGATCTATCATGCCTGCGCACATCTGGTTCTCCTGGCGACGAATGTGCTGGTTTAGCTCCTGGATGAAAGTGGCGATTGATCTATCCTTCCTGGTGCCAATCATCTCCCACTGCTCATCTCGGTGCCCACATATCTGATAGATAGTATCCTTAAGCTCCTTATGGTAAACTTCCCCAATGCGTCCCATGGTGATGTAAGCTGCCATACTCTTTCCTAGACTCCAGGTTGGTGCATCAAAGGAAAACTCTATGGGTTTAGTGACTGGCGTGAATGTCCTTCTTGGAACTTGAACTTGAATCATCCATCGCTCCTCTTCTGGTAAAGTGGCATTGTATGTCCCGGTGAAGCTTGGTATTCCAATGTTCAGGTACCTAGTGACTTCCTTCATGTGTCGTCCAAAAGGTGCTTCTTCATCCGGTTGTGGAAACTTGTTCCTTGCGTCCGCCATCCTAAAGAGTAGAAAATGGAGAGGAGTCAGAAATGAGAGAATAGTGATCTAGGGCTTTAGCTTAGTGGTCGTGTCCTACACTCAACATGTGCTCTGATACCATCTTGTAGCGACCCGACCTCAAACGGTCAAGTCTCTATGCTTCAGTGTCATCCCTGGATCGGTAATGCTGACACACACAATACTCAAAGGATTTATAACAGAGTAGCTGAGGGAGTCCTGGATTAGGGGGTCTCCGGACAGCCGGACTATATCCTTTGGCCGGACTGTTGGACTATGAAGATACGAGATTGAAGACTCGTCCCATGTCCGGATGGGACTCTACTTGGCGTGGAAGGCAAGCTAGGAAATACAGATATGTATATCTCCTCCTTTGTAACCGACCTTGTGTAAACCGGAGGGTTTTAGTCCGTAGGACAACATACAATCATACCATAGGCTAGCTTCTAGGGTTTAGCCTCTCCGATCTCGTGGTAGATCAACTCTTGTACTACTCATATTATCAAGAATAAATGAAGCATGACGTAGGGTTTTACCTCCATCAAGAGGGCCCGAACCTGGGTAAAACATCGTGTCCCCTGCCTCCTGTTACCATCCGCCTAGACGCACAGTTCGGGACCCCCTACCCGAGATCCGCCGGTTTTGACACCGACATTGGTGCTTTCATTGAGAGTTCCTCTGTGTCATCGCTGTTAGGCTTGATGGCTCCTTTGATCATCGATAGTGATGCAATCCAGGATGAGACTTTTCTCCCCGGACAGATCTTTGTATTCGGCGGCTTCGCACTGCGGGCCAACTCGCTTGGCCATCTGGAGCAGATCGAGAGTTACGCCCCTAGCCACCAGGTCAGGTTTGGAAGCTTAAACTACACGGCCGACATCCATGGAGACTTGATCTTCGACGGATTCGAACCCCTGCCGAGGGCGCCGCACGGTCACGATGAGCATGATTTAGCTCTGTCGTCGGACAGTGTTCAGGCGACCGTGCTGGCAACCGCTTCGACCCTCAATTCGGAGCCAATTGCGCCATCCATGGACGGGTGGATAGACCCCGCCCCGGAGGCCGTACTCTCAGCGGCGATCAAGCCGAGTATCGACCTTACCCTTCACGGGAGCCGTGACGCTGAACTACCAGATTCTTCCCCGGCCACGGACTCCAAGCTGCCTGCGCCCATGCCTATCGAATCTGACTGGGCGCCGATCATGGAGTTCACCTTCGCGGATATTTTTCAGCACTCTCCCTTTGGTGACATACTGAACTCACTAAGGTCTCTCTCCCTGTCAGGAGAGTCCTGGCCGAACTATGTTCGGCAGGATTGGGATGTGGATGACAAAGAAATTCGCCGCCCACCCACCACCCACTTAGTAGGCACTGTCGACAATTTGACCGACATGCTCGACTTCGACTCCAATGACATCGACGGTATGGACGATGATGCGGGAGACGAAGAAGAACCACTGCCCATAGGGCACTGGACAGCCACCTCATCATATGATATATACATGGTGGACGCACCCAAAGAATTCAATGGCGACGAGACAACGGAGGATGACCCCTCTAAGAAGCAACCCAAGCGCCAACGTCAGCGGCGCCGCTCTAAGTCTCGCCAAAGCAAAAGTGGTGACACCGACACAGGAGATAATAGCACTCCGGAGAGTGCCGAAGACGACAACAATCGCCTCCAGCAAGATTTAGAGCAGGAGGATGGAGAAGCCAGTCCTCACGAGAGAGCGACAAATGGAGAGACGGAGGATCATAATTACATGCCTCCCTCCGAAGACGAGGCAAGCCTCGACGATGACGAATTTGTCGTGCTGGAGGATCCCGCCGAACAAGAGCGCTTCAAGCGCAGGCTTATAGCCACGGCAAATAGCCTCAAGAAAAAGTAGCAGCAGCTTCAAGCTGATCAAGATTTGCTAGCTGACAGATGGACTGAAGTCCTTGCGGCCGAGGAATATGAACTCGAACGCCCCTCCAAGAGTTATCCAAAGCGCAGGTTGCTACCCCGACTGGAGGAGGAAGCATTAAAACCTACATCTCCAGCATATGATGCGGCTGATCGGCCACCTCGTGGCCGCGATAGAGAGGCATTTCAGCCAAAAACTCAGCCCGCACCCTGACGCCACTCAAATAAAAATGACAAGGCACGGGAAAACATGCTAGACCTACGAGACGTATTGGAGGACAAGGCAAAACACGCAAGATCGATCTACGGATCACGAGGGCGCGCCACTACGCAAGACGATAACTGTCACGCCGGATACAGTAAAAGTAAATCCGGCCGGGCCGAACACAGCGGACAAGAATCATTCGAGCTGCGTCGTGACATAGCCCACTACAGAGGCACTGCACACCCCATATGCTTCACAGACGAAGTAATGGATCACCAAACCCCAGAGGGTTTCAAACCCATAAATATCGAATCATACGACAACACAACAGATCCTGCGGTATGGATCGAGGACTTCCTCCTCCACATCCACATGGCCCGTGGTGACGATCCACACGCCATCAAATACCTCCCACTCAAGCTCAAAGGACCAGCTCGGCATTGGCTCAAGAGCTTGCCAGCAGAATCCATTGGCTGTTGGGAAGATCTGGAAGCCGCATTCCTCGACAACTTCCAGGGCACTTATGTGCGACCACCGGATGCCGATGACTTGAGCCACGTAATTCAGCAACCAGAGGAATCGGCCAGGCAATTCTGGACACGGTTCCTGACAAAGAAAAATCAAATCGTCGACTGTCCGGATGCAGAGGCCCTAGCAGCTTTTAAGCACAACATCCGTGACGAGTGGCTCGCCCGACACCTTGGCATGGCAAAGCCGAAATCTATGGCAGCCCTCACGACACTCATGACCCGCTTTTGCGCGGGAGAAGACAGCTGGCTGGCTCGCAGTAATAACATATCAAAGAACCACGATACTTTAGATACCAAGGATAACAATGGCAGGTCATGTCACAACAAACATAAGCGCCGCGTCAATAGTGACAATACCGAAGATACGTCAGTCAATGCCGGATTCAGAGGCTCTAAACCCGGTCAGCGGAAAAAGCCATTCAAAAGAAGCACTCCGGGCCCGTCCAGTTTGGACCGTATACTTGATCGCTCGTGCCAAATACATGGCACCCCTGACAAGCCAGCCAACCACACCAACAAGGAATGTTGGGTGTTCAAGCAGGCCGGCAAGTTAAATGCCGAAAACAAAGCCAAGCTGCTACATAGCGATGACGAGGAAGAGCCCCGGCAGCAGAACACCGGAGGACAGAAGAGGTTCCCCTCACAAGTGCAGACGGTGAACATGATATATGCAACCCACATCCCCAAGAGGGAGCGAAAGCGTGTGTTAAGGGACGTATATGCTTTGGAGCCAGTCGCCCCAAAGTTCAACCCATGGTCCTCCTATCCGATCACCTTCGATCGCAAGGACCACCCCACTAGTATCCGTCATGGCGGATTCGCCGCACTGGTCCTAGACCCAATCATCGACGGATTTCACCTCAGTCGAGTCCTTATGGACGGTGGCAGCAGCCTGAACCTGCTTTATCAGGACACAGTGCGCAAAATGGGTATAGACCCCTCAAGGATCAAACCCACAAGAACGACCTTTAAAGGCGTCATACCAGGTGTAGAGGCCCATTGCACAGGCTCAGTCACACTGGAAGTGGTCTTCGGATCCCCGGATAACTTCCGAAGCGAGGAGTTAATCTTCGATATAGTCCCGTTCCGCAATGGCTATCATGCACTGCTCGGGCGAACCGCATTCGCGAGATTCAACGTAGTACCGCACTATGCATACCTCAAGCTCAAGATGCCAGGACCTCGGGGGGTCATCAATGTTAGTGGAAACACAGAGCGCTCTCTCCGCACGGAGGAGCACACTGCGGCCCTCACAGCAGAAGCGCAAAGCAGCCTCTTAAGGCAATCCACCAGTTCGGTGATTCAAGACCCGGACACCTTCAAGCACGCCCGGAGTAATCGGCAACAAGACCGCCTAGCACGTTCCGAGCTCGCAATAGCAATGCGGCCCCACCCCAGTACTAGCCAAACGGCAAAATCCGTGCCACGCGTACATAATTACGCATTTAAAATACCATGGGCACAGGTGGGGAGGGGGGCACGACTACGGCACGCCCCAAGATGCGGCTCAACCGCACTAGGGGCTTCCCGCTTTGTTATTTTTCTCTCTTTCAGGACTTTAATCTCTGGAAACCCCGTTCGGCAGTACGATTGCCGGACACACGATGCAACAACCAAGGAGGCGGAAAGCTACGTCGCACCATGAAACTCTCAGGTGGTCTCTGACAACGAGTGAAATACCTGCTTTAAATACCATTCCTCAGCTTGCCCTTGGAGGGGACATGTCAAATAGTCCTACTTTTTGCTTATCGCACTACTTTTATCATTCTGCTTCGGCGCACCTTATTGAATAAACAATGCATCGCATTAGATTATTATCGCATTCTTTATTCTTCTTATATATATATATATATATATATATATATATATATATATATATATATATGTTCATTCATGACATCCAGCACCCGTACACTCTGGTACGGCCAATATGCCAGGGGCTTAAGCATACCCCATAATACGGCGTGAGAAGTCCAAACACTTTCGACAGTGCGGCACCCCGAACTTATAGCATTATATGCATCAGCTCCGAATCATGTCTTGGGTCAATAGTTGGGTTTGCCTGGCTCCCATGTTTTGGTACCTTACGTTCCACTATATCAGCTAAGGTAGCACTGGGAGAACTACTGCGATTGTGCCCCGGTTCAGCTGGGCTAAGCACCTTAGTAGAGAAAGCTAAAACTGACTGTCATGATAAGGCGAGAGCTGGTCGCTGTTCGAGAGGTCTCGAGTCCCTAAAGACTTATGCCACTTAGAGAGAGGAGTCGGCTTTGTCCGGCTTAAGGCGTTTATAGTGCCCCGAGTTCGGCCTTACAAATACTAGGGATTCGCCAGAATTTAAAATTGTAGAATTATATGGCTAAGTGAGAGTGATAAAGCATTATAGTGTAGTTGCCTTGTTCATTGTGCTGAGCACCTCCCTCGAAGGACCCAACAATGGGAAAAAGAGTGCTTAGGTTTATCCCGAACACCCTAGCACTCGTGGCATGGGGGCAGAAGCCGACGACTGGCCATCTCTCAGATTTGATAAATAGCCGCATAGAAGGTAATATTTTAAATCCAAACAAGCGTTGCATAGCGCATATGAACAAGTTTTCATAATACAGGATCACATGAGCAAGTTCATTCAAAAATTACATTCTTCGCACACTCGTCCGCCACAAGGCGGGCACCCTTCAGGACACCCTCATAATACATCTCGGGGTGGCGATGCTCCTTGCCCTGCGGCAGCCCCTCCTTCACCAGCTTCTCGGCGTCCATCTTGGCCCAGTGCACCTTCGCACAGGAAAAAGCCCGGCGGGCACCTTCGATACAGACAGACCGCTTGATGAGTTCCAGCTGTGGGCAGGCATCCACAAGCCGCCTCACCAGGCCGAAATAGCTGTTGGGAAGGGAGTCGCCAGGCCACTTCCGGACTATAAAGCCCTTCATGGACTGTTCGGCCGCCTTGTGTAGCTCGACCAGTTGCTTCAGCTGGTCGCTCATAGGCATCGGGTGTTCGGTCCCAGTATACTGAGACCAGAACAACTTCTCCGTCGAGCTTCCCTCCTCGGCCTGGTAATATTTCGCGGCATCCGACATGCTGCGAGGCAAATCTGCGAATGCTCCTGGAGAGCTCCGGACTCGGGTAAGTAACAAGTAATTTACTTTCACATGCTTGCTTTGCATATTGAATGCCTTACCCGCCGCTATCTTCCTCATCGCCTCAATCTTCTGGAGGGCCTTTTGGGCTTTAGCATTGGCATTCTTTGCGCTCTCGAGGGCCGCGGCAAGCTCAAACTCTCACGTCTTTGAGTCAAGCTCCAAGGCCTCGTGCTTCATCACGAGAGCCTGGAGCTCTTGCTGCACCTCGCCCAACCATGCCTCTTGCTTTTCCCGCACGGTGCTCTCCTTGGCCGCTTTGTTTTGGGCCTCGGACAACACTTGCTTCAGGGTCACCACTTCGGTCGTGGCCCCTGGCACATTCACGATGATCCTATCATTTCGCAACCGCATTTTCTTTTATAAATAGACAAGGTATTACTTACCTTTGTTCTCCTCGAGCTGCCTCTTGGCATGGCTGAGCTCTTTCTCGGCCCCCTCGAGGTCCTGCTTCAGTGCGGCGACCTCCGCAGTCAGTGCGGCAGAGGTCAGCAGCGAAGCCTGCATACGCATACAGACATACTTATATTAGTCTCTTGCAGATATTATTTGATCCTCTATTCGGCTTTTCTTTGTGAACACCAAATAGAGCATCAGGGGCTACTGTCTATGCGGTAATATTTTTCCTATATTTTAAATACTTACCTCAAAGCCTGTTAGAAGGCTGGTACAGGCTTCAATCAGTCCGCTCTTGGCGGACTGAACCTTCTTGATCACCACACTCATAATAGTGTGGTGCTCTTCGTCGATGGAAGCTCCGCTAAGCACTCCCAGCAGTTCGTCCGGTGCCTCTGGATGGACAGAGGTCACCGGCACGGACGACTTTCCCCTCTTGGAAAGGGGCCGCCTGCCCGAATCCGGAACCACTGGAGGTTCCGGCATAGTGTCCGGTTGCGGGCCGAACTTGGAGCTCCTGGGAGCCTTGCTCCCTTTGCTCATGGAGTCCGGAAGGTCGCCTTGAGGCACCTCCAGGACTGTCTCCCCTTGCTCGGTGCCCCTTGAGATAGTACCTGGGCATTGTCCATAGGGCAAGGAGAGGTGGCAGTTGGAAGTGTATCACTATCCATGTCCGACAAGTCCAAGGAACCGTCCGACGATGATACGTCGATACGGGCTTGGGGCGGACTGCATAATCATATTCGACATTAGGAGAAGCAGTACAACAAAAGTATGCTATGAGTTACTCTGGTATCCGAATACTTACGACTTTGCCAGGGGCTTGGCCCTGAGCAGCCACTCGTCTTCACCGTCGGCGGCGGTGGTGGAGCAGTCCGAAAGGAGATTCCTTCCCTTCTTGGACCCTTCGGCCTCCCCGGTTGGGCGGCCTTCCTTTTCTTGTCTCCCCCGACTGGAGGGGGTGAGTCTTCATCTTCCTCCTCCTCATTTTCATGAGAGGAGTGCGTCTTGGAGTTATCGGATGATGAGTCCGATACCACCTGGCGCCGGGAACTCTTTTGGGTTCCCTTGGCCTTCTTCTTGCTTCTCCGGCACCTCGTAAGGAGCCGGAGTTTGCATCTCCATTAGGAGAGCGTCCACAGGGTCTCCGGGCAAAGGGGCCGGACAGTTAATCTGCTCCGATGTCTCCACCCAGTCTTATCAAAGGCATGGGAGCTCAGACCCCGCACCTGGTTAAGCTATGGGACATAGATACCCTACTAGATGTACAGAACTTACCGGATTCGCAGCGTGCTTCGCGCTTAGCCCGCGGTCCTCGGTAAGAGAAGGAGGGACCTTGGCACCCTTGAACAACACCTTCCAGACGTCCTTGTGCGTCATGTCGAAGAGCTCGCGTAGAGTCTGGTGCTGGGCCGGGTCGAACTCCCACAAGTTGAAAGCCCGTTGTTGACACGGGAGGATCCGGCGGAAGAGCATGACCTGGACTATGTTGACAAGCTTAAGTTTCTTGCTTATCATGTTCCGGATACACTGCTGGAGTCCGTCCAGCTCCACCGATGAACCCCAGGACAGGCCCTTCTCCTTCCAGGAAGTGAGCCGCATGGGGATTCCAGATCGGAACTCGAGGGTCGCCACCCAGTTGGTGTCGCACGGCTCGGTGATGTAGAACCACCCCGATTGCCACCCCTTTATGGTCTCCATGAAGGAGCCCTCGAGCCATATGACGTTGGGCATTTTGCCCACCATGGCTCCGCCACATTCCGCTTGTTGGCTGCCAACCACCTTCGGCTTGATATTGAAGGTCCTCAGCCACAGGCAGAAGTGGGGCCGGATGCGGAGGAAAGCCTGGCACATGACGATGAACGCCGAGATGTTGGGGATGAAATTCGGAGCCAGATCATGAAAGTCCAGCCCGTAATAGAACATGAGGCCGCGGACGAATGGATGGAGGGGAATCCCCAGTCCGCAGATGAAGTGGGGGAGGAAAACCACCCTTTCATGAGGTTCCGGGGTAGGGATGATCTGCCTCGCGGCTGGCAGCGGATGCGCGATATCCGCGGTTAAGTATCCGGCTCCGCATAGCTTTTTGATGTGTCCCTCCGTGACGGAGGAGGCCATCCACTTGCCTCCCGCTCCGGACATGTTTGGAGAGAGTTGAGGAGAAGGATGTTGACTTGGGCGCTGGAGCTCGAGTGCGCGAGAATGGATGAGCAAGGAGGAAGAAGGCGTGGGTAGAAAAAGGTGAGATCTTACCCCTTTATAAGGGCGGACTAAATTGTGCGCCCCCACTAGCCTGGTAAAACTCGCTTATCCCTCAAGCGCCGTAATTGATGGCGCGGTTGGGTTTTCCACGTCCGTATTGATGAGAATCCCGTAATAAGGGGAACACGATCTCTGCTTTGACAAGACGTGTCAAGAAACCGCCTCGCGTTTATGTGTGGGGCTGGTTAAAGAAAAACGGTCCAAATAATCACTGGACCGTGGCGCGATGTCATGCTGCCAAAACGTGTCAGCAGATTAGATTTGTGGAAATGTTATTCTCTCTACGGTGGTATGTGGAACTTATTTTTGCAGGGTCGGACACTATCCTTGTATTCAAACTCTTTCGTGGTGTATTCGGAGGAGGAACCCGCCTTGCAATGCCAAAGACAACACTGCGTGCCAGACTCATCGTCATTGAAGCCTTGTTCAGGGGCTACTGAGGGAGTCCTGGATTAGGGGGTCTCTGAACAGCCGGACTATATCCTTTGGCCGGACTGTTGGACTATGAAGATACGAGATTGAAGACTTCGTCCCGTGTTCGGATGGGACTCTACTTGGCGTGGAAGGCAAGCTAGGCAATACGGATATGTATATCTCCTCCTTTGTAACCGACCTTGTGTAACCCTAGCCCCCTCCGGTGTCTATATAAACCGGAGGGTTTTAGTCCATAGGACAACATACAATCATACCATAGGCTAGCTTCTAGGGTTTAGCCTCTCCGATGTCGCGGTAGATCAACTTTTGTACTACTCATATTATCAAGAATAAATCAAGCAGGACGTAGGGTTTTACCTCCATCAAGAGGGCCCAAACCTGGGTAAAACATCATGTCCCCTGCGTCCTGTTACCATCCGCCTAGACGCACAGTTCGGGACCCCCTACCCGAGATCCGCCGGTTTTGACACCGACAGTAGCAATCACACACTTATTACATCGAATGTCTCAAAAGAGAGCTTATTACAATAAATATTGCTTAAGGCCATCTAATATGATAACAGCGGAAGACTTGGAAGATAAAGTGAGTCCATCAACTCCAACGGCATAGCTGAGCTGCACGGCAACGACCTAACAAACCTTACTCCTCGTCTGAAAAGTCTGCAACATAATACGTTGCAGCCCGAAAATGGGTTAGCACTTGAATATGCTGACAATATAACATAGTAGAGCAAGAACAGAATAATGCTATCACTACATGCATATTTGGCTGGTGGAAAGCTCTATGGTTTTAGTTTTTGCGAAAAGCCAATTTTTCCCTACAACAAAGGAATAAATTTTATTTAACTATCATGGTAGTTGAAACATCATTGAGAAGGTTCCTCCAACTCAATCCCAATTAAAGTAATTTACAACCTAACAATATTAATTTAGAGTGATGAGATACTTAGGATACTCCTAGTACTAGATACTCAAGATTGTCCATAACCGGGGACACGGCTAACCATGTTTAGTTTATACACTCTGCAGAGGTTTGTGCACTTTTCCCCACAAGACTCGATCGCCTCCGTTGGATTTCTCGCACTACATGGTGTTTGAGAAACGGATGACCGAGACACAGTCTTTCAGAAACATTAACTCTTTACTCCGGGCAGACCATACCAAACCTACATCCCTCTACCTGCTGATCCACCTCTTCAAGAGCTCATGCAACCTACTCAACTATGCTAGATCCCATAATAGCTTGTGGCTGCACACGGAAGTTTCTGGCATGAAAATATCTCAGTTCCCTTTGAGCGTGGGTGGCGGACCTTAGGATGATCACACGGGTCCTTCGGGATATCCTAGGACAACACTGGGTTCTCCAGGTGCCCGACAAGCAATCCACCCAGATGTGTATTAAAGTTGCCACCTTAAGTTGAACCATTAATTAACAATCTCACGTTTGTCATGGATTCACTCACCCAAACCACGTCCATGAGCATATCATAGCAATATAAGCAATACGTAGAAGTAACTCCCAAGGTTTGAATATAACAGGGCAATAGGTTCTACCTCATCAACTACTTCGCAACCCACATTTTAATCACATCCTAATCATGCAATGTCTGAGGATTGGAACTAATGCATAAAAACTGGGTATGACAGGAGTATGATCAATGTGTTACTTGCCTTGCTGACGATCCGCAAAACTTAGGGACTCGTAGAAGCACGGTTCGCACTCCGGGAATTTATCGCAAACAGACAATAGCATACATAAGCAATCAAGCAAAGAAACACGGGTAAATCTCAAATAAGAAGATCTAACCAGAAAGTTCAACTTAAGAACTCTAGTTTGTGAAAAGAATCAAATCAAACGGAGCAACGAAACTCAAACTGCAAAAGAAACAAGATCCGTTTACTAATCTGGACTAAAGTCAAATTTTACAATACCAAAATCTTGTTCAAGTTGGTTAAACAGAAATAGGGTTTCGAGACGTCTAGGCGCTTGAATCGCCTGATTCTGACAAACGAGCGAAAATATAAACTAAAACGAAAATCGGATCAGAAATCGCGATCGAAAATAATCGCGGGAAAATCCGAGAAAAGGAAAACTGACGAACATCCTAACGAATGAACGTTCATTGTCTGTAACTAACGAGCGAAAATCGTTCGTTAAAACGAACGTACGGATGAATGTCCTCTATATAAGCTAAATCGAGAAAACCGGTGAACCGATCTAAAAAATGAACTAGGGCTTCTAAAAAACTGGTCAGTTTTTTTTTAAAACCGAACGACGGCGAGGCGTATACCTCCGGCGAGGTCCGACGAGGCGGGGCTGCGGCTCCGGCGAGGCGGGCTGTGGCGGCGGGGTGCGCGGGAGGCGGCGGCGCGACAAGGGGTGGCGGCGGCGGTGCTGCTAAGGCGGCGACGCAGGTGGCGGGGTTGGTGGGGGGGGGTCCGGTGGTGGGGTATTTAAGGAGGGGGCCTGCTTCGGGAAGGGGCAAGCGGCGCGGGAAGGCGGAGTCCCGGCTGGACTCGGGGTCGGGGCGGCGACGGCCTCCTGGTCTCCTGTAGGGAGATGGCGGCGAGGGGCTAGCAGGCCGCTCGGCTGGGCTTCGACCCAGTCAGGCGCTGAGAGATTTTTTTTTAAAAATAATTTCGCCGAAACTTAAATAAATTATAGAAAATAAAATAAAAATCTAAAAATACCAAAACAAATTTTCACTGTCTAAATAAAATATTTAGAATGAGATGAACATTTTCTTGGCCCTAAAATGCAATTTTGAAAAACGTGCATTTTTCTAATGCAAATAAAATAGCAATAAAATCTGAATAAAATCAAATATTTTATTTTAATATTTTTCCTCCAATATTTCAATTATTTTGGAGAATTCATATTATCTCCTCTCATATATTTTTAATATGAAATAGTTTTGGAGAGAAAAATAATTAAAACAAAAATCCTCGTTTCAATATTTGATAAAATTCAAATATGAAAGCAATGAAATCCCCAACTCTCTCTGAGTGTCCTTGAGTTGCTTAGGATTTCGAGGATCGCGAAACGAAATGCAGTAAAATATGATATGCATGGATGGTCTATGTATAACATTCCAAATTGAAAATTTGGGATGTTACATGAATGAAACTAACCCCGGACTGGCGATGTTTTCAGCAGAACTACCATGGTGTTGTTTTTGTTCAGAAATAAAAGTTCTTGAAATGGAACGAAACTTTGCGAGGATTTTTATATCAATAATAAGAATTACTGGAGCAAAGACTGACCAGACAGGGCAACCTGGGTGGGCACAACCCAGCAGGGCGCGCCCCCCTCCTGGTGTGCCCAGGTGGGTTGTACCCACCTGGTGGCCCCGCAGACGACCCCCCTGATACTATAAAATCACATTTTTCTAGAAAAAATTAGGGAAAAAGAATTATCACGATCCACGAGACGGAGCCGCCGCCAAGCCTTGGTTTTCCTCGGGAGGGCAGATCTGGAGTCCGTTTGGGGCTCCTGAGAGGGGGATCCTCGTTCTTCGTCATCACCAACCCTTCTCCATCGCCAATTCCATGATGCTCCCCACAGGGAGTGAGTAATTCCTTCGTAGGATCGCTGGTTGGTGAGGAGTTGGATGAGATTCATCATGTAATCGAGTTAGTTTTGTTAGGGCCTGATCCCTAGTATCCACTATGTTCTTAGATTGATGTTGCTATGACTTTGATATGATGAATGCTTGTCACTTTGGGCCCGGGTGCCATGATTTCAGATATGAACCGTTTATGTTATCATTATTATATCCATGTTCTAGATTCGACCTTGCAAGTTATAGTCACCTACTACGTGTTATGATCCGGCAACCCCGGAGTGACAACAACCGGGCCCACTCCCGGTGATGACCGTAGTTTGAGGAGTTCATGTATTCACTATGTGTTAATGCCTTGTTCCGGTTCTCTACTAAAAGGAGGCCTTAATATCCCTTAGTTTCCAATATGGACCCCACTGCCACGGGAGGGTAGGACAAAAGATGTCATGCAAGTTCTTTTAATAAAGCACGTATGACTATTTACGGAATACATGCCTACATTATATCGATGAACTGGAACTAGTGTCGTATCGCCCTAGGTTATAACTGTCTCATGATGAATATCATCCAACAAGTCACCGATCCAATGCCTACTAACTTTTCCATATTGTTTCTGCTAAGTTACTACTGCTATCATCACTGTTACACTTGCTAAAAAAATATTGCTATCACTGTTACTATTACTATTGCTATTGTCACTACTATCAAAACTATCAAACTACTTTTCTACTGATCACTTTGCTGTAGATAATTAATCTCCAGGTGTGGTTGAATTGACAACTCAGCTGCTAATACCTTCAAGTATTCTTTGGATCCCCTTGTGTCGAATCTATAAATTTGGGTTGAATACTCTACACTCGAAAACGGTTGTGATCACCTATACTTGAGGGTTATCATTA